>NC_069500.1:1438972691-1439040191 GCF_027579735.1 Bombina bombina
CCTCCTGAGATAAGATAGACCTAAATACCCAATAAATTGCCACTTTGTAAGGCAGGGTGTGGGTGCTGTGTATGACCGACTTAAATATGACAAACAAAGAGAGAGAATACACTTGTAGCACTCCTAGGTCAAATACTAATGAAGTCAAAATAAATATCATAGGTCTTACCCTAACCTCAGCAGCTGATGCCAGGGCATCAAATCACCTTACACTCAAGACCCGCAAGTAATATTATTAGTGGTATTGTTAAAGTTAGATGGACTCCAACAGCTCCAGATTCGCACTCACTGTTATCAACATAAATATGACAAACAAAGAGAGAGAATACACTTGTAGCACTCCTAGGTCAAATACTAATGAAGTCAAAATAAATATCACTAGCTATTCGCTATAGAATAGATGAATTGAAGACAAGACAGGTTAAACTAGTTGCACTAATTAAAATATAACTTTTATTGGGGTCCAAAATAAAATAGGATAAAGAATTAAAATCACACTTAGGTATTGACTGTAGAACACATATCCATGTCTATAGTAGTAATTCTAATTCTAAGATATGAAATTATCACTCTGTATAGTACGTAGTCAACTGGATTTAAGTATATGTATACGAGTAGTTGATATTGGACAGTCTAAGTAGTCACTGTATATTCTGATTACAATATCACACTAAGTATCTAATGAATATTTATGGTGTATCCGCAAATTTATGGGACCATATTATGTAAACAAATACTATGGCCAAATGTTACAACTAGGTAAAATTCAAAGTAAATAGTAACAAATGTCTGGAAAGATTATTACAAATAGATGTGGCCAAATGGGCCCATAGTTGATAACAGTGATTAGGCTAGAAAAAAAGTATGTGCTTTAATAGATCTGCTTGTCTTGTATACTGCCACCTACACAATATATAGTGAAGTTAGTAAGCGGGCTTTATAAAAAGCCTGTGGGTCATATGTTAATTCACTTCAATGACAGTGAGCAGATTTTGTGCTTGGGATAAACCCTGGCGGTGAATTACTCACTACTACTGGTAGTGAAACTATACAGGAACGGTAGTTTGAACTAACAGATTCTGCTTAATAAAGGCTCAATATTACGAGAGACCGGATTAAATTGCAAAGTTGCAGTGGCTTAAAAGTAATGAATGGATTTATATTAAAACAATGCCTAGCGTAAAGAAGCTGAGAAGTTTAGGGTAGCATTTGCTTACATGGCTTGTAAATGTCTAAATATAGCCCCCGTTAGGAGCACCTTGAGATTGGTTACTGAATTGACTACCGCAATAAATAGTGCCGCCCCTTATACAATTCTGTAATGCATTGTATTATAGTTGTGATCTTAAGCAGATTATATAGGAGTGTATGTGAATTGCTCCAAGCAGAAGTTCAAAAATACGGGGAATGTTAACTTGCACGGTTTGGGAGTAACACGCTAAAGAAATAATTTGTAGCAGCTTGAGTCGTGTCACAGCACTTGTAACGCTTATGATAATTCACTCTGTAGTTAGTAGTATTTGTTTGTGCTGCATAAATATTATGCTGTGATGGAGATTAATAGAGATCGCTGCAATGCAATGCTATAATGCAATGGCTGAGTAATAATGTGTAAATTTACACTAACATTCCCTAACGTGCCGAGATTGAAAAGTGTGCTTATAGTTTTTAGCACCACTTATAGCTGCCGAGGCAAAATATAATATATAAAAATTAGATCAAATAACCTTAACAGCCTCCGTGTCGTGTAGCTTGTGGTTAATTTACTAGCGTGCTGGATAGTAACATCCCGTTACAAATACCTATATTTTACTCTATTATAGTTACGGTCATATGTAGATTGTTATGGAGCGTGTATGAGTTACTCCTTACAGGTACACTCCGGATAGGGGTTAAATAGCACACGATTGTTTTTTAGTGCCAAGAATTAGGTTGTAATATACGGCTTGTGAATTACAATAGCTTAACAGTTCCCAGTCTCATATGATTTGATAGTACTACAGTTCACAGTGGTAACTGTTTTTGAGTGCCAGGAATTGGGTTGTAATATGCAGCTTGTGTATTGCAATAACTTAGCCGCCCTCAGCTTAATATGACTTGATAGCATTACGGTTCACAGTGGTAACCAGTGTTTACCGTGTGTGTTGTAAACTCAGATATAATTACGAGCTTGTGCAGGGAGCACACAGTGTAATGTCACTTTGCTTGTCAACAGAGCCAGGAGTCTGTAGCAGATTGGAGACGTTCGTAACACTAATTATAAACAGAGCTACAAGTTTATAGCAGGTAGAAATCATTCATACCACTACCGCTTTGTACCGTCTCACTCATGGAAACAGATTCACACTTACACATGTGAAAGCGGTCGACCATACATTATACTAGATCCATGAATAGGTACAAAGTGAATACATAAATTAGTTGGTGCGACTACAGTAAATGTCAATAGCCTAAGGCTTTCTAAAAACACAGGAGCTCCTAGGACTACTCACCATTGCCCTAACGTCCCTAACATGTTTTGCCACATAACGTGGCTTTTTCAAAGGTGCATTAGATACTTCGTGTGATATTGGAATCAGAATATACAGTGACTACTTAGACTGTCCAATATCAACTACTCGTATACATATACTTAAATCCAGTTGACTACGTACTATACAGAGTGATAATTTCATATCTTAGAATTAGAATTACTACTATAGACATGGATATGTGTTCTACAGTCAATACCTAAGTGTGATTTTAATTCTTTATCCTATTTTATTTTGGACCCCAATAAAAGTTATATTTTAATTAGTGCAACTAGTTTAACCTGTCTTGTCTTCAATTCATCTATTCTATAGCGAATAGTTAGTGATATTTATTTTGACTTCATTAGTATTTGACCTAGGAGTGCTACAAGTGTATTCTCTCTCTTTGTTTGTCATATTTATGTTGGTAACAGTGAGTGCGAATCTGGAGCTGTTGGAGTCCATCTAACTTTAACAATACCACTAATAATATTACTTGCGGGTCTTGAGTGTAAGGTGATTTGATGCCCTGGCATCAGCTGCTGAGTTTAGGGTAAGACCTAGGATTAACCACTTTGATGCAAGAACAATGTGTTGTAGCTCTGTCAGCCTTACAAGTGTCAGACAAAATGGCAGCAGCTAGAATAGGGACACTGTGACCTTAGCAAAATCTCAGCTGAGACACGGTCACAACAAAGTTTCAGATAAATGTTAATTGTGAACATATTGACCACTGAAAAGCCAATATTTACAGTTTAAGTTTCCCAAGGGGGTTAGTTTTAGGAACTTGTATGAACTCAGGTGAGGATAAAAGGACGAGGAGTTCCTACAAGGTTAAGGACAACCATTGCTTAGACTGCAGGTTCTCATGGGCTCAAGCTTATGAAGTCCTCCTTTCTCAGTCTTCACACCCAAGTCCAAGTCTAATCACTGCACTCCCTGTATAACTGTAAAATGCAGTAGCTGACAGCAAATACTACTACGTCTGAGTGTCTGAAAGACATTTCTTGGTCTAGGGACATAAACCCTAAAACGTTTTCTCGTTCATTATTGAGATAGAGAATGTCATTTTAAAACAACATTCCAATGTATTTCTATTACCTCATTTTCATCGTTCCTGTGATATTTTTGTTTAGAAGCATAGCTAGGTAAACTCAGGAGCAGCAATGCAGTACTGGCAGCTAGCTACTGATTGGTGGCTGCATTTATATGCCTCTTGTCATTGGTTCACAAGATATACTCAGCTAGTTCCCATTAGTGCATTGCTGCTCCTTCAACAAAGAATTCCAAGAAAATTAAGCAAATTTAATAATGACAGTAAACTGAAAAGTTGATTAAAATTGTACCCTCTGAATCCTGAAATAACATTTATGTCTAATTTTCCACTATAAAGGAAAATAGCTTTGCCTATGAAGGAAATAAAGTTTTGTCCAATATGGAAGTCAAGTTTTAAAAACCAGTTAATTTACCTCCTGATCAAAGCTTTCCCGGAAAGACCCTCGAAACATTGCAACCATCCAATCACAGCTGGCGATTAGCAAGGGCTTGTGGGCAGGCACTGAACCATCATCTACTTTGAACACTACATCTAAATTGGAAAGATGGAGATTAAAGGTGTTGAGGGAAAAAGAATAGAGAAAAATCTAATAGAAGATGGTACAAACCAGAGGTGATTGGCAGGAAGATCTGTAGATGATAAAGGTATACAAGTTAACAGATGAATGTGTGTCACCATGACATACTGTATACACACACTTCAACAATTCAGTCCTGTGAGAAATTGACTCACAGACATGATACACATCTGTATCTATGCAAATTCACTATACATTTTAAGAATCTCTTTTAGGATCTCCATGTCAATCACATTTGGTTTTACCATATCCAGTAGTGCCATGCTTCATCTTGTCTCAATCTGCTCTTAGCTTGTCCCCCCACCTCTTACCAGAGAACATCCCTCTGCTTAGGCACTCTTTGATTCGATTTGATTGGCGGACGTGAAAGGCTTTGGTTATTTCCTGATTCATAAAGCCCTCTTTATTCAGAAGGTTAGAAACCATCATCCTAAGGTCAAACACCTCAAGTGCTTCAGCTATTGTTGCCACTTGCATGAGGTCAGCTCGGCTCTGGTCTAAGTGGCCTGTGTAAAGATACTCCAAAACTGCCCTTAGTGGTTCAATCTGGACCAAAGCCTCCATCTCCACTACCAGCATTGGCCTTTCCTTCTGGGTAAGGGGATCTTCAAACATATTAATATGCATACTGATAAACCCTCTGCCCCACCCAGTCAGACTTCTTCCCCACCCCAAGGAACTGCATGATGTACACCCCATTTCAGGGTCACTAAAGTAATGCCTGGGGTTTTGTAGAGAAACTCTAAATAAAGCATCTCCATCCAGAAAGTTAGTTTTTGAATATACGTCCCGTGATCTGCTGCTTTTTTGAGATTTATAGTGGTCACAATGGTGGTTCTCTCTCTGATGATCTCCAAACAATGGTCTTAGTTCCAAATTGAAGAGATCATAAAATTTGGAGCATGCTGTAGCCAGGTAGACTTTATGTGCAAAGACGTTCTGCCCACCCTGCAAGAGGAAAACTACATCTGAGCAAAGTGGAGTGGAGAAGAGGGCAGCAGGACCTCTGTCAGTGCTGTGAGGATGATCCATTACATGTATGATTGGTGGAGGTGGCTTGGGCGGCAGAAAAGGAGCCTGAAGCAGGGGGCGCTGAACCTTCTTCAGGTGGGACTTCCAAAACTGTAAGTGTCGCCTCGAGATGAGAGCAGCCCTAATAGCATTGTCAAAGACATCCTTCACTCCAAAATGTGCCACCACACTGGTCTCATAGTAGGGTACGCCCAGCTCCTTGGCCACTTCATGTCCCGGTTCTGGAGAGAGGATGTCTGTGGGTTTTATGGGCCTACAAGAAAGAAAAAAAAAATCTACTTATAGAAGACAATTTCTTTGTATTCAGTGTAACAATATATTCACTACAAGGTAATTAAAAACTCAGAGTTAAAGGGATTCAATTCTCAACATAAACTCTTGCAATATACTTCCATAAGCAAAAATGCTTCTAGTAAAAGTTACTTTTCAGTGGCATGCGCACATATGCTGTGAGTGCCCCATGCACCAGCATTGAAACAGAACACCTTCTCAAAGTCAGCGGTGGCTCGTATGCGTGTAAATATTCACTACTGCTATTATTATCTGTTATTTGTAGAGCGCCAAAAGATTCTGCAGTGCTAAAAAACACAGGTAGTATCTATAGGAGACAAAAGGGCAGAGGGCTCTCATAAAGGTGACCAACAAAACAGCTGGGCACCTAGGTGTACATGCTAAGGAGGATCAAGGGGATGACAAAAGGAGGGAAGGAACCAAGGTATAAAATACACACTGCTGCTAAGGTGTTAGAATATGGATGCTCTAGTAACATGTAGCAAATGCGCTTATTGTGATAATGTTTACTAGAAGTATTTTTACTAATGGAAGTATATTGTGAAAATGCCAGGCACATTCAATACTTCCAGCCCATTCCCCATGCTCTCACCATATGTTTCTAAAATTCTCAAAACGTGTGTAGCACAGGGGCACCAACATGCACTCAATTATATGGTCCACAACAATTACATTTCCTAAACTCAAATAAATACACTCTTCACTCCCAAAGCCCTTATATAATAAATTCATATAACACAATGAACATTCTCCAATCTCTCTTCACGTATACACCTCACAAGCACACTCCAAAAACAACGGATCAGCTCTTCTTCCTAATCCACTCAATAGCAAAGTAGCTTCTAGACTTTAAATACAGAGAAGACGTCCCAGTGGTGTCTGAATGAAATACATTAACAACTGGTCAAATACATACAGAATACTGCTGTGTGTGTAGTGAGAACCTATAGGGGCCGTTCGGTTAGCTCACCTCACAAGGAGTTCCCTGCATCTCATCACTGTGGTTCACTCTAGAATAATGATTATAAAAGTAGCTCCCCGTTTTGCATGATCCCTCTGCTATAGCGCAACCTTTTTCCAGTTTGACTCCGGATTAAACAAATGCTGTGCTGCAAATATCTTAAAACTAATCACAAGACGGTTCTCTGTTAATAAAACGGTTTTGTCTGGTAAGACTGAGAAAGGTGTTGAGATTGTTTAATACACATTAGTTTTAAGATATTTGCTATAGCAGAGGGATCACACAAATTGGTAAGGTTCTTCATAGTAATTATTCTAGTGTGAACCACAGGGAGAGATGCAGGGAACAGAAGAGGACTTAAAGTGCCATAAAACAGGCTGAGATCTGGGCACATCCTAAAAGGGCTAATTAAGGAAAAATTGTTCGCATAAAAATAAAAAGTTTAAAAATTGTTGGGAAGTATTTTAAAATAATTTTCAAAAAATGGAAAAATACTTAAAATAGCCATGCTGTCTGGAACCCTGCGCGTTAGACACAGGCATTGTATTTCACAGCTTCTAGGTATGCTCCTGCAGATAATCCCTATGCATTTGTGTATTTTACCAAAACAACAATAGATATAGCTAGAGCCATAAAAGGAATTGTGAGGGGAGTTAGAGCTATACAATTCAGAAACTTAAAAGAAAGGGTTAATGGCGAGGCACTGCAGTATACATTTGCAGGTAAAGTAATTAATGTACATATTATATTTTGTCTCTATCTCAACTTGTTTTATGTCCCTTTAAGTCCTTGTTAGGCGCACTAACTCAATGGCCCCTTAAGGTTCAGACTATGCATATGGCACTGCTCAGTGATGAGGAATTTGTGAGTAATCTGGAGATATTTGACCAGTTAATGTATTTTATTGACATACCACACCTTTGGGGCACCTTATTTGTATTTAAATTTAACAAATGTTCCCATAAGTACTTGCTCTTTCTTACAAGAACCAGTTTAATGTGTGGACCAATAAGAAACTAATATGAGAAACATATAATTGCCCCAACAACTATTCAATTAAAATGAAAACTAAAAAACAAAATTTATGCTTACCTGATAAATTTATTTATTTCCGAATAGGGCGAGTCCACCAAATCATCAATTACTAGTGGGAATATCACTCCTGGCCAGCAGGAGGCTACAAAGAGCACTACAGCAAAGCTGCTATATATGTCACTTCCCTTACCCATAATCTGCAGTCATTCGGCCGAAGGAAAAAACATAATTTATGCTTACCTGATAAATTTATTTCTCTTGTAGCGTATCCAGTCCACGGGTCATCCATTACTTGTGGGATATTCTCCTTCCCAACAGGAAGTTGCAAGAGGATCACCCAAGCAGATCTGCTATATAGCTCCTCCCCTCACATGTCATATCCAGTCATTCGACCGAAACAAGACGAGAAAGGAGAAACTATAAGGTGCAGTGGTGACTGGAGTTATAATTTTAAAATTTAGAACCTGCCTTAAAAAGACAGGGCGGGCCGTGGACTGAACACACTACAAGAGAAATAAATTTATCAGGTAAGCATAAATTATGTTTTCTCTTGTTAAGTGTGTTCAGTCCACGGGTCATCCATTACTTATGGGATACCCATACCAAAGCTAAAGTACACGGATGATGGGAGGGACAAGGCAGGAACATTAAACAGAAGGAACCACTGCCTGTAGAACCTTTCTCCCAAAACCAGCCTCCGAAGAAGCGAAAGTGTCAAATTTGTAAAATTTGGAAAAAGTATGAAGTGAAGACCAAGTTGCAGCCTTGCAAATCTGTTCAACAGAGGCCTCATTCTTAAAGACCCAGGTGGAAGCCACAGCTCTAGTGGAATGAGCTGTAATTCTTTCAGGAGGCTGCTGTCCAGCAGTCTCATAGGCTAAACGTATTATGTTACAAAGCCAAAAAGAGAGAGAGGTAGCCGAAGTCTTTTGACCTCTCCTCTGTCCAGAGTAAACGACAAACAGAGAAGAAGTTTGTCTAAAATCTTTAGTTGCCTGTAAGTAGAACTTCAGAGCACCGACCACGTCTAGATTATGCAAAAGACTCTCCTTCTTTGAAGAAGGATTAGGACATAATGATGGAACAACAATCTCTTGATTGATATTCCTGTTAGAAACAACCTTAGGCAAAAACCCAGGTTTAGTACGCAGTACTACCTTGTCTGAATGAAAGATCAGATAAGGAGAATCACAATGTAAGGCAGATAACTCAGAGACTCTTCGAGCCGAGGAAATAGCCATCAAAAACAAAACTTTCCAAGATAAAAGCTTAATATCAATGGAATGAAGGGGTTCAAACGGAAGACCCTGAAGAACTTTAAGAACCAAGTTTAAGCTCCACGGAGGAGCAACAGCTTTAAACACAGGCTTAATTCTAGCCAAAGCCTGACAAAAGGCCTGGACGTCTGGATTCTCTGCCAGGCATTTGTGTAAAAGAATAGACAGAGCTGAAATCTGTCCCTTTAGCGAACTAGCGGATAAACCCTTTTCTAAACCCTCTTGTAGAAAAGCCAATATCCTAGGAATCCTAACCTTACTCCATGAGTAGCTCTTGGATTCGCACCAATATAAATATTTACGCCATATCTTATGGTAAATTTTTCTGGTCACAGGTTTCCGAGCCTGTATTAATGTATCAATAACCGAATCCGAAAACCCACGCTTTGATAGAATCAAGCGTTCAATTTCCAGGCAGTCAGCCTCAGAGAAATTAGGTTTGGATGGTTGAAAGGACCCTGAATTAGAAGGTCCTGCCTCAGAGGAAGAGACCATGGTGGACAGGACGACATGTCCACTAGGTCTGCATACCAGGTCCTGCGTGGCCACGCAGGCGCTATCAGAATTACCGATGCCCTCTCCTGTTTGACCCTGGCAATCAGTCGAGGTAGCAACGGAAATGGTGGAAACACATAAGCTATGTTGAAAACCCAAGGGGCTGCTAATGCATCTACCAGCACCGCTCCCGGGTCCCTGGACCTGGATCCGTAACAAGGAAGCTTCGCGTTCTGGCGAGATGCCATGAGATCCAGATCCGGTTTGCCCCACCGATGAATCAGTTGAGCAAATACCTCCGGGTGAAGTTCCCACTCTCCCGGATGAAAAGTCTGGCGACTTAGGAAATCCGCCTCCCAGTTCTCTACGCCCGGGATGTAAATCGCTGACAGGTGGCAAGAGTGAGACTCTGCCCAGCGAATTATCTTCGAGACTTCCAACATCGCTAGGGAACTCCTGGTTCCCCCTTGATGATTGATGTAAGCCACAGTCATGATATTGTCCGACTGAAATCTGATGAACCTCAGTTTTGCTAACTGAGGCCAAGCTAGAAGAGCATTGAATATTGCTCTTAATTCTAGAATGTTTATTGGAAGGAGTTTCTCCTCCTGAGTCCACGATCCCTGAGCCTTCAGGGAATTCCAGACTGCTCCCCAGCCTAGAAGGCTGGCATCCGTTGTTCCTTTGGACAGATGAACCGGTGACAACCACCAGAGAAGAGAATCTCTGGTCTCCTGGTCCAGATTTAGCAAAGGGGACAGATCTGAGTAATCCCCGTTCCATTGACTGAGCATGCATAGTTGCAGCGGTCTGAGATGCAGGCGCGCAAATGGCACTATGTCCATTGCCGAGACCATTAAGCCGATTACCTCCATGCACTGAGCTACCGATGGGCTTGGAGCGGAATGAAGGACACAGCAAGCATTGAGAATCTTTGATAACCTGGACTCCGTCAGGTAAATCTTCATCTCTACAGAATCTATAAGAGTCCCTAGAAAAGGAACCCTTGTGAGTGGTAACAGAGAACTCTTTTCCACGTTCACTTTCCACCCATGCGACCTCAGAAATGCTAGAACTATCTCTGTATGAGACTTTTCATTCTGAAAACTTGACGCTTGTATCAGAATGTCGTCTAGGTACGGAGCCACCGCTATGCCTCGTGGTATTAGTACTGCCAGAAGCGAGCCCAGAACCTTCGTAAAAATTCTCGGGGCCGTGGCTAACCCGAAGGGAAGAGCCACAAACTGGTAATGCCTGTCTAGAAAAGCAAACCTTAGGTACCGATAATGATCTTTGTGAATCGGTATATGAAGGTAAGCATCCTTTAAGTCCACTGTGGTCATATATTGACCCTCTTGGATCATGGGTAGGATGGTTCGAATGGTTTCCATCTTGAACGATGGTACCCTTAGGAATTTGTTTAAGATCTTTAAGTCCAAGATTGGTCTGAAGGTTCCCTCTTTTTTGGGAACCACAAATAGATTTGAGTAAAATCCTTGTCCCTGTTACGATCGTGGAACTGAGTGGATCACTCCCATGATTAAGAGGTCTTGTATACATTGTAGAAATGCCTCTCTCTTTACTAGGTTTGTCGATAACCTCGAAAGATGGAACCTCCCTTGTGGAGGAGAGGTTTTGAAATCCAGAAGGTATCCCTGAGATATAATCTTTAACGTCCAGGGATCCTGCACATCTCTTGCCCAAGCCTGGGCGAAGAGAGAAAGTCTGCCCCCCACTAAATCCGTCTCCGGATAGGGGGCCCTGTCTTCATGCTGTCTTAGGGGCGGGAGTAGGCTTTCTGGCCTGCTTGCCCTTGTTCCATGACTGGTTGCCTTTCCAACCCTGTCTGTAACGAGCAGTAGTTCCTTCCTGTTTTGGAGCGGAGGAAGTCGATGCTGCTTCTGCCTTGAAGTTACGAAAGGCACGAAAATTAGACTGTTTAGCCTTTGATTTGGCCCTGTCCTGGGGAAGGGCGTGGCCCTTACCTCCCGTAATGTCAGCAATAATTTCCTTCAAGCCGGGCCCGAATAAGGTCTGCCCTTTGAAAGAAATGTTAAGTAGCTTAGACTTGGAAGTTACATCCGCTGACCAGGATTTAAGCCAGAGCGCTCTGCGCGCCTGTATGGTGAATCCGGAATTTTTAGCCGTAAGTTTGGTTAGATGTACTACGGCATCTGAAACAAACGCATTAGCTTGCTTAAGGGTTCTAACTTTGCTCAAAGCCTCATCTAACGGCTCTGTGCGAATCGCCTCTTCCAGAGACTCAAACCAGAATGCCGCTGCAGCCGTGACAGGCGCAATGCATGCAAGAGGCTGCAATATAAAACCCTGTTGAACAAACATTTTCTTAAGATAACCCTCTAATTTTTTATCCATTGGATCTGAGAAAGCACAGCTATCCTCCACCGGGATAGTGGTACGCTTGGCTAACATAGAAACTGCTCCCTCCACCTTAGGGACCGTCTGCCATAAGTCTTGTGTGGTGGCGTCTATAGGGAACATTTTTCTAAATATCGGGGGAGGGGAAAAAGGCACACCGGGTCTATCCCACTCCTTACTAATAATTTCTGTAAGTCTTTTTGGTATAGGAAAAACGTCAGTACACACCGGTACCGCATAGTATCTATCCAACCTACACAATTTCTCTGGAATTGCCACCGTGTCGCAATCATTCAGAGCCGCTAATACCTCCCCTAGTAACACACGGAGGTTCTCAAGCTTAAAACAGAATTTATGTTTACCTGATAAATTTCTTTCTCCAACGGTGTGTCCGGTCCACGGCGTCATCCTTACTTGTGGGATATTCTCTTCCCCAACAGGAAATGGCAAAGAGCCCAGCAAAGCTGGTCACATGATCCCTCCTAGGCTCCGCCTACCCCAGTCATTCGACCGACGTTAAGGAGGAATATTTGCATAGGAGAAACCATATGGTACCGTGGTGACTGTAGTTAAAGAAAATAAATTATCAGACCTGATTAAAAAACCAGGGCGGGCCGTGGACCGGACACACCGTTGGAGAAAGAAATTTATCAGGTAAACATAAATTCTGTTTTCTCCAACATAGGTGTGTCCGGTCCACGGCGTCATCCTTACTTGTGGGAACCAATACCAAAGCTTTAGGACACGGATGAAGGGAGGGAGCAAATCAGGTCACCTAAATGGAAGGCACCACGGCTTGCAAAACCTTTCTCCCAAAAATAGCCTCAGAAGAAGCAAAAGTATCAAACTTGTAAAATTTGGTAAAAGTGTGCAGTGAAGACCAAGTCGCTGCCCTGCATATCTGATCAACAGAAGCCTCGTTCTTGAAGGCCCATGTGGAAGCCACAGCCCTAGTGGAATGAGCTGTGATTCTTTCGGGAGGCTGCCGTCCGGCAGTCTCGTAAGCCAATCTGATGATGCTTTTAATCCAAAAAGAGAGAGAGGTAGAAGTTGCTTTTTGACCTCTCCTTTTACCTGAATAAACAACAAACAAGGAAGATGTTTGTCTAAAATCCTTTGTAGCATCTAAATAGAATTTTAGAGCGCGAACAACATCCAAATTGTGCAACAAACGTTCCTTCTTTGAAACTGGTTTCGGACACAGAGAAGGTACGATAATCTCCTGGTTAATGTTTTTGTTAGAAACAACTTTTGGAAGAAAACCAGGTTTAGTACGTAAAACCACCTTATCTGCATGGAACACCAGATAAGGAGGAGAACACTGCAGAGCAGATAATTCTGAAACTCTTCTAGCAGAAGAAATTGCAACTAAAAACAAAACTTTCCAAGATAATAACTTAATATCAACGGAATGTAAGGGTTCAAACGGAACCCCCTGAAGAACTGAAAGAACTAAATTGAGACTCCAAGGAGGAGTCAAAGGTTTGTAAACAGGCTTGATTCTAACCAGAGCCTGAACAAAGGCTTGAACATCTGGCACAGCTGCCAGCTTTTTGTGAAGTAACACCGACAAGGCAGAAATCTGTCCCTTCAGGGAACTTGCAGATAATCCTTTTTCCAATCCTTCTTGAAGGAAGGATAGAATCCTAGGAATCTTAACCTTGTCCCAAGGGAATCCTTTAGATTCACACCAACAGATATATTTTTTCCAAATTTTGTGGTAAATCTTTCTAGTTACAGGCTTTCTGGCCTGAACAAGAGTATCGATAACAGAATCTGAGAATCCTCGCTTCGATAAAATCAAGCGTTCAATCTCCAAGCAGTCAGCTGGAGTGAAACCAGATTCGGATGTTCGAACGGACCCTGAACAAGAAGGTCTCGTCTCAAAGGTAGCTTCCAAGGTGGAGCCGATGACATATTCACCAGATCTGCATACCAAGTCCTGCGTGGCCACGCAGGAGCTATCAAGATCACCGACGCCCTCTCCTGATTGATCCTGGCTACCAGCCTGGGGATGAGAGGAAATGGCGGGAACACATAAGCTAGTTTGAAGGTCCAAGGTGCTACTAGTGCATCCACTAGAGCCGCCTTGGGATCCCTGGATCTGGCCCCGTAGCAAGGAACTTTGAAGTTCTGTCGAGAGGCCATCAGATCCATGTCTGGAATGCCCCACAGGTGAGTGACTTGGGCAAAGATTTCCGGATGGAGTTCCCACTCCCCCGGATGCAATGTCTGACGACTCAGAAAATCCGCTTCCCAATTTTCCACTCCTGGGATGTGGATAGCAGACAGGTGGCAGGAGTGAGACTCCGCCCATAGAATGATTTTGGTCACTTCTTCCATCGCTAGGGAACTCCTTGTTCCCCCCTGATGGTTGATGTACGCAACAGTTGTCATGTTGTCTGATTGAAACCGTATGAACTTGGTCCTCGCTAGCTGAGGCCAAGCCTTGAGAGCATTGAATATCGCTCTCAGTTCCAGAATATTTATCGGTAGAAGAGATTCTTCCCGAGACCAAAGACCCTGAGCTTTCAGGGATCCCCAGACCGCGCCCCAGCCCATCAGACTGGCGTCGGTCGTGACAATGACCCACTCTGGTCTGCGGAATGTCATCCCTTGTGACAGGTTGTCCAGGGACAGCCACCAACGGAGTGAGTCTCTGGTCCTCTGATTTACTTGTATCTTCGGAGACAAGTCTGTATAGTCCCCATTCCACTGACTGAGCATGCACAGTTGTAATGGTCTTAGATGAATGCGCGCAAAAGGAACTATGTCCATTGCCGCTACCATCAACCCGATCACTTCCATGCACTGAGCTATGGAAGGAAGAGGAACGGAATGAAGTATCCGACAAGAGTCTAGAAGTTTTGTTTTTCTGACCTCTGTCAGAAAAATCCTCATTTCTAAGGAGTCTATAATTGTTCCCAAGAAGGGAACCCTTGTTGACGGGGATAGAGAACTCTTTTCCACGTTCACTTTCCATCCGTGAGATCTGAGAAAGGCCAGGACGATGTCCGTGTGAGCCTTTGCTTGAGGAAGGGACGACGCTTGAATCAGAATGTCGTCCAAGTAAGGTACTACCGCAACGCCCCTTGGTCGTAGCACAGCTAGAAGGGACCCTAGTACCTTTGTGAAAATCCTTGGGGCAGTGGCTAATCCGAAAGGAAGCGCCACGAACTGGTAATGTTTGTCCAGGAATGCGAACCTTAGGAACCGATGATGTTCCTTGTGGATAGGAATATGTAGATACGCATCCTTTAAATCCACCGTGGTCATGAATTGACCTTCCTGGATGGAAGGAAGAATAGTTCGAATGGTTTCCATCTTGAACGATGGAACCTTGAGAAACTTGTTTAAGATCTTGAGATCTAAGATTGGTCTGAACGTTCCCTCTTTTTTGGGAACTATGAACAGATTGGAGTAGAACCCCATCCCTTGTTCTCTTAATGGAACTGGATGAATCACTCCCATTTTTAACAGGTCTTCTACACAATGTAAGAACGCCTGTCTTTTTATGTGGTCTGAAGACAACTGAGACCTGTGGAACCTCCCCCTTGGGGGAAGTCCCTTGAATTCCAGAAGATAACCTTGGGAGACTATTTCTAGCGCCCAAGGATCCAGAACATCTCTTGCCCAAGCCTGAGCGAAGAGAGAGAGTCTGCCCCCCACCAGATCCGGTCCCGGATCGGGGGCCAACATTTCATGCTGTCTTGGTAGCAGTGGCAGGTTTCTTGGCCTGCTTTCCCTTGTTCCAGCCTTGCATTGGTCTCCAAGCTGGCTTGGCTTGAGAAGTATTACCCTCTTGCTTAGAGGACGTAGCACTTTGGGCTGGTCCGTTTTTACGAAAGGGACGAAAATTAGGTCTATTTTTTGCCTTGAAAGGCCGATCCTGAGGAAGGGCGTGGCCCTTACCCCCAGTGATATCAGAGATAATCTCTTTCAAGTCAGGGCCAAACAGCGTTTTCCCCTTGAAAGGAATGTTTAGTAGCTTGTTCTTGGAAGACGCATCAGCCGACCAAGATTTCAACCAAAGCGCTCTGCGCGCCACAATAGCAAACCCAGAATTCTTAGCCGCTAACCTAGCCAATTGCAAAGTGGCGTCTAGGGTGAAATAATTAGCCAATTTGAGAGCATTGATTCTGTCCATAATCTCCTCATAAGGAGGAGAATCACTATCGAGCGTCTTTATCAGCTCATCGAACCAGAAACATGCGGCTGTAGCGACAGGGACAATGCATGAAATTGGTTGTAGAAGGTAACCCTGCTGAACAAACATCTTTTTAAGCAAACCTTCTAATTTTTTATCCATAGGATCTTTGAAAGCACAACTATCCTCTATGGGTATAGTGGTGCGTTTGTTTAAAGTGGAAACCGCTCCCTCGACCTTGGGGACTGTCTGCCATAAGTCCTTTCTGGGGTCGACCATAGGAAACAATTTTTTAAATATGGGGGGAGGGACGAAAGGAATACCGGGCCTTTCCCATTCTTTATTAACAATGTCCGCCACCCGCTTGGGTATAGGAAAAGCTTCTGGGAGCCCCGGCACCTCTAGGAACTTGTCCATTTTACATAGTTTCTCTGGGATGACCAACTTTTCACAATCATCCAGAGTGGATAATACCTCCTTAAGCAGAATGCGGAGATGTTCCAACTTAAATTTAAATGCAATCACATCAGGTTCAGCCTGTTGAGAAATGTTCCCTGAATCAGTAATTTCTCCCTCAGACAAAACCTCCCTGGCCCCATCAGACTGGGTTAGGGGCCCTTCAGAGATATTAATATCAGCGTCGTCATGCTCTTCAGTATCTAAAACAGAGCAGCCACGCTTACGCTGACAAGGGTTCATTTTGGCTAAAATGTTTTTGACAGAATTATCCATTACAGCCGTTAATTGTTGCATAGTAAGGAGTATTGGCGCGCTAGATGTACTAGGGGCCTCCTGAGTGGGCAAGACTCGTGTAGACGAAGGAGGGAATGATGCAGTACCATGCTTACTCCCCTCACTTGAGGAATCATCTTGGGCATCATTGTCATTATCACATAAATCACATTTATTTAAATGAATAGGAATTCTGGCTTCCCCACATTCAGAACACAGTCTATCTGGTAGTTCAGACATGTTAAACAGGCATAAACTTGATAACAAAGTACAAAAACGTTTTAAAATAAAACCGTTACTGTCACTTTAAATTTTAAACTGAACACACTTTATTACTGCAATTGCGAAAAAACATGAAGGAATTGTTCAAAATTCACCAAATTTTCACCACAGTGTCTTAAAGCCTTAAAAGTATTGCACACCAAATTTGGAAGCTTTAACCCTCAAAATAACGGAACCGGAGCCGTTTTAAACTTTAACCCCTTTACAGTCCCTGGTATCTGCTTTGCTGAGACCCAACCAAGCCCAAAGGGGAATACGATACCAAATGACGCCTTCAGAAAGTCTTTTCTAAGTATCAGAGCTCCTCTCACATGCGACTGCATGCCATGCCTCTCAAAAACAAGTGCGCCACACCGGCGCGAAAATGAGGCTCTGCTTAAGCTTTGGGAAAGCCCCTAAGGAATAAGGTGTCTAATACAGTGCCTGCCGATATTATTATATCAAAATACCCAGATAAAATGATTCCTCAAGGCTAAATATGTGTTAATAATGAATCGATTTAGCCCAGAAACAGTCTACAGTCTTAATAAGCCCTTGTGAAGCCCTTATTTATGATCGTAATAAACATGGCTTACCGGATCCCATAGGGAAAATGACAGCTTCCAGCATTACATCGTCTTGTTAGAATGTGTCATACCTCAAGCAGCAAGAGACTGCACACTGTTCCCCCAACTGAAGTTAATTGCTCTCAACAGTCCTGTGTGGAACAGCCATGGATTTTAGTTACGGTTGCTAAAATCATTTTCCTCATACAAACAGAAATCTTCATCTCTTTTCTGTTTCTGAGTAAATAGTACATACCAGCACTATTTCAAAATAACAAACTCTTGATTGAATAATAAAAACTACAGTTAAACACTAAAAAACTCTAAGCCATCTCCGTGGAGATGTTGCCTGTACAACGGCAAAGAGAATGACTGGGGTAGGCGGAGCCTAGGAGGGATCATGTGACCAGCTTTGCTGGGCTCTTTGCCATTTCCTGTTGGGGAAGAGAATATCCCACAAGTAAGGATGACGCCGTGGACCGGACACACCTATGTTGGAGAAATTTAAAATTTGAAATTTCTGAATCCTGTCTCCCCGGATCAGAACCGTCACCGACAGAATGAAGCTCACCGTCCTCATGTTCTGCAAATTGTGACGCAGTATCAGACATGGCTCTCGTGTCATCAGTGCGCTCTGTCCTTAACCCAGAGCTATCGCGTTTGCCCCTTAATTCGGGCATATTATATAATACTTCTTTCATAACATTAGCCATATCATGTAAAGTGATTTGTAAGGGCCTAGATGTACTTGGCGTCTCAATCCTACGCATCTCCCGTGCGGGAGACGCAGGTACTGACACGTGAGGAGAGTTAGGCGGCATAACTTCCCCCTCGGTGTCTGGTGATAGTTTCTTTATCGGTACAGATTGACTTTTATTCAAAGCAATATCAATACAATTGGTACACATCGTTCTATTGGGCTCCACATTGGCTTTTGAACATGATGAACAAACAGTTTCCTCTGAATCAGACATGTTTAAACAGACTTAGCAATGAAACTAGCAAGCTTGGAAATCGCTTTCAATAAGTTTACAAGCAATATAAAAAACGCTGCAGCGCTTCAAAAATACAGATATAATTAAACAATTCTTAACAAGAAGTGTATTATTAGCAGAGGATTGCACCCATTAGCAAAAGGATGATTAACCCCTCAATACCCAAAACGGATAAAACAGATATCAATTAAGATTTAACGCTTTTAATCACAGTCAAGCACACTGTCACAGATCTGCTGTGACTGATTACCTCCCTCACAAATGAATTTTGCAGACCCATGAGCTCTCTAGAGACGTCCTGGATCAAGGAGGAAGAAGCAGGAAGACTGTGCTAGAATTTTAACTGCGCAACAAGGCGCTAAAACAAGGTCCCTCCCACTCCTATCACAACAGTGGGAGCCCTGATATAACGGTTTCCATGCAGAAAAATATGTTAGCCATGTAGAAAAAAATCATGCCCAAAGAGATTTATCACCAAAGTACCTCACAAAAACGAATAACATGCCAGTAAACGTTTTATTAAAAAACAACATTTTCCAATGTCATGCAAAGTTATCACTAAGCCTGCTACCAGTCGCTACCACTGCAGATAAGGCTTAAGTATAATTTCAGTGTTAACAGTATTTTCCCTAGAAAATAGTCCCTAGAAAATAACTCGACTGCGCATACATTTATCAGCCTGATACCAGTTGCCACTACTGCATTTAAGGCTGTACTTACATCATACGGTAACAGCAGTATTTTCTTAGTCAATTCCATTCCCAGAAAATAAAGTACTGCACATACCTCATTTGCGGAGGACCCCGCATGCTATCCCCAGTTTCTGAAGTTACCCCACTCCTCAGAATGTCGAGAACAGCCAGTGGATCTTAGCTACGCCTGCTAAGATCATAGAAAAAAAACGCAGGCAGTTTCTTCTTCCAAATACTGCCTGAGATAGAAAAACAGCACACTCCGGTGCCATTTAAAATAACAAACTTTTGATTGAAGAATAGATAAGTAAAAACTCCAGCTCCTCTCGCGACCTCCTTCTATGTTGAGGGTTGCAAGAGAATGACTTGATATGACATGTGAGGGGAGGAGCTATATAGCAGATCTGCTTGGGTGATCCTCTTGCAACTTCCTGTTGGGAAGGAGAATATATCCCATAAGTAATGGATGACCCGTGGACTGAACACACTTAACAAGAGAAATGGAAAAAGAAGATAACACAAAAGTGTAGAGGTGCCTGAGGTTTTAGAATAACTGTCTTAAATAAAGGGTAGGCCGTGGACTCATCATATCCGGAAATAAATAAATTTATCAGGTAAGCATAAATTATGTTTTCTTTCCTAAGATACGGTGAGTCCACAGAATCATCAATTACTAGTAGGAATCAATACCCAAGCTAGAGGATACAGACGATAAGGGAGGGACAAGACAGGTAGACCTAAACAGAAGGCACCACCGCTTGAAGAACCCTTATCCCAAAAGAAGCCTCAGCTGAGGTAAAAGAATCAAATTTAAAAAACTTTGAAAAAGTATGCAAAGAGGACCAAGTGGCAGCCTTGCAAATCTGTTCCACAGAAGCTTCAGGAAGAAGAAACAGCCCTTGTGGAATGAACAGTTATTCTCTTAGGAGGTTGCTGTCCAGCAGTCTCATAGGCCAAATGAATAACACTCTTTAGCCAAAAAGAAAGAAGTAGCCATAGCTTTCTGTCCCTTGCGCTTCCCAGAAAAACAAACAAACAAAGCAGAAGACTGAAGAAAGTCCTTAGTTGCCTGAAGATAGAACTTCAATGCACGCACATCATCTAGGTTGTGCAACAAACGCTCCTTAGGAGAAGGAGGATTAGGACACAAAGAAGGAACCACAATCTCTTGATTAATATTCTTGTTTGAAACAACCTTAGGTAGGAAACCTAATTTAGCACCTTATTAGAATGAAAAATAAGATAAAAAGAATAAAACTGCAGAGCTGAGAGTTCCGAAACTCTCCGAGCAGAAGAAATAGCAACAAGAAACAAAACCTTCTAAGATAACATCTTGATATCTAAGGAATGCAAAGGTTCAAACTGAGCCTGCTGTAAAACTCTAAGTACAATGTTAAGACACCAGGGAGGAGTAACAGGCTTAAACACAGGCCTAATCCTAACCAAGGCCTGACAAAAAGATTGCACGTCTGGCGCATTGCCAAACGCTTATGCAACAAAATAGACAATGCAGAAATCTGACCTTTCAGAGTACTAGCTGACAAACCCTTGTCCAGACCCTCCTAGAGAAAAGATAAAATCCTAGGAATCCTGACTACTCCAAGAGAAGCCTCTGGATTCACACCAATACATATATTTACGCCATATCTTATAGTAAATCTTTGTCACAGGCTTACGAGCCTGAATCATGGTCTCAATGACCGACTCTGAAAAACCACGCTTAGATAAAATCAAGCGTTCAATCTCCAAGCAGTCAGCTTCAGAGAAACGAGATTTGGATGAAGAAAAGGACCCTGAAGTAGGTCCTTCCTCAGAGGGAGTCTCCACGGAGGTAGAGACGACATTTCCACTAGATCTGCATACCAGATCCTGCCTGGCCACGCCGGAAACACCTACGCCCTCTCCTGCTTGATCCGAGCAATGACTCTTGGCAGGAAAGCGAACGGAGGAAATATGTATGCTAGACTGAAATTCCAAGGAACCACCAGAGCATCTATCAAGAAAACCTGTGGATCCCTTGACCTCGAGCCGTACTTCAGAAGCTTGGCATTCTGCCGAGAAGCCGTGAGATCCAGTTCTGGCTGCCCCCAATTGAGGATTAAACTGGAAAATACTTCTGGATGGAATTCCCACTCCCCCGGATGAAAGGTCTGTCGGATCAGAAAATCTACCTCCCAACTGTCCACTCCTGGGATGTGGATCACAAAAAAACAACAGTTGTGAGACTCTGCCCACTGGATTATCCGGGCCACCTCTGTCATGGCCAAGGAACTCAGAGTTCCCTCCTGGTGGTTATGTCAGCCACTGATGTTAAGTTGTTTGACTGGAACCTGATAAACCGGGCTAAGGCTAACTGAGGCCAGGCCAATAAAGCATTGAAAATCACTCTCAGATCTAGAATGTTTATATGGAGAACCAACTCCTCCCGAGTCCAAAGACCCTGAGTCTTTAACGACCCCCAAATTGCTCCTCAACCTAGAAGGCTGGCATCCATGGTCACGATCACCCAGGAAGGTCTGCGAAAGCAAGCTCCCTGGGAGAGGTATTCCTGAGACACCCACCACAGAAGAGAGTCCCTTGTCCCCTGATCTAGAACTATTTGCAGAGACAGAACCGCATAGTCCCTGTTCCATTGCCTTTACATGCATAACTGCAGAGGTCTGAGATGGAACTGAGCAAACGGAAGGATGTCCATGGAAGCTACCATTAGACAAATTACCTCCATACATAGAGCCACTGACGGCCGAGGAGAGGACTGAAGGACAAGACAAGAGTCAAAGATCGTTGTTTTTCTGACCTCTGTCAGAAATATCTTCATTAGTAGGGAGACTATTATGGTCCCTAAAAACACTACTCTTGTGGCTGGAATTAGAGAACTCTTTCCCAGATTTACCTTCCAACCGTGGGAGCAAAGAAAAGACAACAAATTCTCCGTATGAGAGTTTGCTTGTTCAAAAGACGGCGCCTGAACCAGAATGTTGTCCAGATAAGGCGCAACGGCAATGCCCCGAGACCGGTTCACTGCCAAAAGAGCCCCCAGGACCTTTGAGAAAATTCTGGGAGCTGTGGCAAGGCCCGAAAGGAAGAGCCACAAACTGGAAATGATTGTCTAAGAAAGCAAAACTTAGAAACTTGTGATGATCCCGGTAAATGGGAAAATGAAGGTACACATCCTTTAAGTCTATGGTTGTCTTAAACTGACCCTCTTGTACCAAAGGGAGAATGGAACGTATAGTCCCCATCTTGAAGCACGGTACTCTGAGGAACTTGTTTAAACACTTTATGTCTAAAATAGTCCCCTTTCTTGGTAGCCACAAACAGATTTTAATAAAATCCCAGACCTTGCTCCTGCGGAGGAACTGCAACTATAACTTCCAGGGCAAACAGATTCTTGATACAATTTAAGAATGCCTCTCTCTTTATCTGGCCTACAGATAATCTTGGAAGAAGAAACCTGCCTTTGGGAGGAAAAGTCTTGAATTCTATCTTGTACCCTGAGATACAATTTCCACGGCCCACAGGTCTGGGACATCTCGTATCCAAGCCTGAGCAAATTGAGAAAGCCTGCCCCCTACTAGATCCTTTCCTGGATCGGGGGCCAACCCTTCATGCTGACTTGGAGTCAGCCACAGGCTTCTTAAACTGTTTCTCCTTGTTCCAAGACTGACCAGACTTCCAGGAAGACTTGGATAGTTCCTGCTTGGAAGAGGAAGCGGTTTACCTCTAAAGTTACGAAAGGAACGAAAATCGTCCTTTCTGCTTATTCTTTCTATCTTGAGGCACACTTTCTTGACCTAATATATGGTCTTTACAATGTAAGGCTTTTTCAGTACAAGAGTTACACAATGTTAGAGGGGGTTGCACAATAGTTTCTAAACACATAGAACAATGAGATTCCTCAATGTCAGACATGTTGAACAGACTAGTAATACCACAAAAGTCGTTTAAACACTTATTTATTGCATAAAATAAACTTTTGAAAAACGTGTACTGCGCCTTTAAGAAAAGAAAAAGTGAACAATTTTTCCAAAATGCTCAATTAACGTTAAATTATCTCTAAATTTAACTTAAGATCGTTGGGTTATCCAAAAATTACTGCACCCAGAAGCAAGGGCAGAAATAAGGCTCTAAAGTACTTATATCAACAACTAGTCATTTTATAGACAAAAATACCCTCTGCACGCCTACCTGCCCCCAGGGTACTTCAAAACAAGTTTCTAACACTTCAGACCAGCTTGCACAGTCCAGGAGCCCTGGAGTTACTGCTTGCTGCTGCCTAGCCTGAAGGAAGTGCGCATCTGAGCACGCAAAAATAAGCCCCGCTCCTTAAGGTCGATGCAGGAGTAGGCCCAAACACAACCGCATGGGGAAGCGGTTTCACACCTAAGTTATACATAACTGATAATCAAACATATGAATGCCAAAAAATAAAAACGTTATGTATCATTTTTCTTTGTATTCCCATAGTGTCACACAATGCCCAGTCAACTATTAATAAAATCCAGGGACTCCAGTAATACCCTTCATATAAATAGGATTACTGTTTACCCCATTCCCATACAGAGAAATAAATGCCAGCCAGTTCTGATACACCAAGTCTCCTCAGAATAAAAAGGTTGCACATACCTTAATGATGCTTGTAGCATGAAACCGGTCTCCACACTGAAGATGTCTCATGTGTTACCTTCAGAAGTCTTGTAGGGACCAGCGTGGATCTTAGTTACAACTGCTAAGATCATCAACCTTAGGGCAGAAATCTTCTTCCATATCCCCCTGAGGAAAATAGTACTCACCCGTACCATTTAAAATAGAAAACTTCTTGATTGAAGAAACTAAACTAACACCTCACTTTACCATGTCTTCCTAGTATAACACAGGCAAAGAGAATGACTGAGGGTGGAGGGGAAGGGAGGGGTTATATATACAGCTCTGCTGTGGTGCTCTTTGCCACTTCTTGCTGACCAGGACACATAATCCCATAAGTAAGGATGAAATCCGTGGACTCGTAATATCTTGTAAAATAAATTAATTTTGTATCCTGCAAATACTGCAAAACAAATAGTTGATTTAGACAACTTGAAGCATTCTGAAAACCCAGGTTAAACAGTTTACCTTCTTGGCCTCTTTAAGGAGAATGGAACAAAATGTTTTTACACAAAAGCAGATGATATTTAAAGATTAGTTTCAACTCAAATATTCATACAGGGCAGTAAGTAGCCCATACATAGAAACAGTCAGAAACTATTTAAAGGTTGACAAAGTGCACCATAAGGATCATTGAAGGAGGAAACAACTCTGAAGAACATTTAAGAGGCTAACAGTGTCAGTTAAAATGCCATTTTGTTCTATATTATAATCCTCATTTAATCCTGTATCTACACAAGAATAAGTCAGGGTTGTTCCCAGACCAAATACACACTAAACTGCCTCTTAATATTAATGTTAAAAGACACTCGTGAGCCTAACTAATTACAGCAGTTATCTGTATAACAGGAGATGCAGAATTCATACATAATTATCAGATAATTCTTCTCGTTAACAGTGGATGGTGCAGTTACATCTACTGACATCTCCTGGAACCCACAATCACAGGTAACAAGGGGGTTTACACCAGTGACTATATTGTAGACTGAGCTGCTGGGTACAGTTACTGCTCTAGGTTAGCTGAACTTACAGGGTCTACCTAAATAAAAAGAGAAGAGTTTAACCTGAGAACGAACAATAGCATAATAGCTTGTTCTATGGCAAGTTACCACCCAAGAAGCAGCCTCTTTTTGCTCAACATGTGCCTTTCACAGAGAAGAACTTTCCTGTAGCATATCAGTCTGATCCTGACTTCACAGTACAGTTCAGCCCCGAAATACCAGGCAATCCCTCTTTGAATGAAACAGCAAAACCCCAGATGTACGATTCGGCCTAGTGTGGGCCACGTCAGTGAGGTGCAGCCATACCCCTCTAGGCACACTGAGCAACGGGTCCACGGCTGGATTCCTGCATCACACTTAGGGAGACTTCCCTAAGTGTCATAATTTACATAAATAAAAAGAGAGTAGCGCTCAGCCTGGGAACGAACAATAGCATAATAGCTTGTTCTATGGCCAGTTACCACCCTAGAAGCAGCCTCTTTTTGCTCAATACGTGCCTCACAGACGGGGCCTACAATAGGCCGAAATGTACGTCTGGGGTTTTGCTGTTTCTCTCATTCAGAGAGGGACTGCCTGGTATTTCGGGGCTGGGCTGTACTGTGAAGTCAGGATCAGACTGATATGCTTCAGGAAAGTTCTTCTCTGTGAAAGGCACATGTTGAGCAAAGAGAGGCTGCTTCTTGGGTGGTAACTAGCCATAGAACAAGCTATTATGCTATTGTTCATTCCCAGGTTGAGTGCTTCTCTCTATTTATTACAGGGTCTACCTACCTGACCAAAATAAGATATTTACACCAGTAACTATACTCTCTGGGACAATAGTGAAAAGGAAATTTACGCTTACCTGAAAAATGTATTTCTTTTACGATATGACAAGTCCACGGATTTTATCCTTACTTATGGGATTATGCCTCCTGGTCAGCAGGACGACGCAAAGAGCACCACAGCAGAGCTGTATATATAGCTCCGCCCTTCCCTCCCACTCCAGTCATTTGACCGAAGTTAGGAAGAGAAAGGAAAAGCCAAAGGTGCAGAGGTGACTGAAGTTTAACAAAAATAAGTAAATACCTGTCTTAGAAATGACAGGGTGGGCCGTGGACTCGTCATATCATAAAAGAAATACATTTATCAAGTAAGCATGAATTTCTTTTTATTTTACAAGATATGACAAGTCCACGGATTTCATCCTTACTTATGGGATACAATACCAAAGCTATAGGACACGGATGAAAGGGAGGGACAAGACAGGAACCTAAACGGAAGGCACCACTGCTTGAAGAACCCTTCTCCCAAAAACACTTAAAAAAAAAAAAAAAAAAAACAACTTAATATCTATGGAATGCATGGGTTCAAACGGAACCCCTTGGAGAACATTAAGAACTAAATTCAAACTCCAGGGTGGAGCAATTGGTCTAAACACAGGCATAATTCTAGTCAGAGCCCGACAAAAAGACTGAACGTCTGGAATATCTGCCAGACGCTTGTGTAGCAAAATCGACAAAGCAGAAATTTGTCCCTTTAAGGAACTTGCTGATAACCCTTTCTCCAATCCTTCTTGGAGAAAAGATAAAATCCTGGGAATCCTAACCCTACTCCATGAGTAGCCCTTGGATTCGCACCAATAAAGATATTTACGCCATATCTTATGGTAGATCTTTCTAGTAACAGCTTACGTGCCTGAATTAAGGTATCAATGACCGAATCAGAAAACCGCCGCTTAGATAAAATCAAGCGTTCAATCTCCAAGCAGTCAGCTGCAGAGAAACCAGATTCGGATGATGGAAGGGTCCCTGGATGAGAAGGTCCTGCCTCAATGGAAGCTTCCACGGTGGCAGAGAGGACATGTCCACCAGATCAGCATACCAAGTCCTGCAAGGCCACGCAGGAGCGATGAGAATCACCGAAGCCCTCTCCTGTTTGATCCGAGCAATAACCCGGGGAAGGAGAGCAAACGGTGGAAACACATAAGCTAGGTTGAACGACCAAGGCACTGCCAAGGCATCTATCAGTTCGGCCTGAGGATCCCTGGACCTGGATCCGTA
Source organism: Bombina bombina (assembly GCF_027579735.1). NCBI lineage: Eukaryota > Metazoa > Chordata > Amphibia > Anura > Bombinatoridae > Bombina > Bombina bombina. The sequence continues at coordinate 1,438,999,386 of NC_069500.1, forward strand.
TCTCGGGAGTTTGGCATTCTGATGAGATGCCATAAGATCCAACTCCGGTCTGCCCCATTTGAGAATCAGAGTGGCAAAGACCACCGGATGGAGTTCCAATTCCACCGGATGAAACGTCTGTCTGCTCAAAAAGTCAGCTTCCCAGTTGTCCACTCCTGGGATGTAGATTGTTGACAGATAACAAGAGTGAGCTTCTGCCCACCAAATTATCTTAGATACTTCTGTCATCGCTAAGGAGCTCCTTGTTCCTCCCTGATGAATGATGTAAGCCACAGTTGTGATGTTGTCCGACTGAAATCGGATGAATTTGGCCGAAGCCAACTGAGGCCAAGCCTAAAGCGCATTGAATATTGCTCTCAATTCCAGAATATTGATTGGAAGCAGAGACTCCAACCGAGTCCACACACCCTGACCCTTTAGGGAATTCCAGACTGCACCCCAGCCTAGTAGACTGGCGTCTGTTGTCACTATCACCCATGAGGGTCTGCGGAAGCACGTCCCTTGGGACAGATGATCCGGCGACAACCACCAAAGAAGAGAGTCTCTTGTCTCCTGATCCAGATCAATCTGAGGAGACAAATTTGCATAATCTCCATTCCACTGCCTGAGCATGCACAGTTGTAGCGATCTGAGATGAAAGCAAGCAAATGGAATGATGTCCATTGCCGCCACCATCAATCCAATCACTTCCATGCACTGAGCCACTGATGGTCGAGGATTGGACTGAAGGGCTTGGCATGTATTCAGAATCTTTAACTTTCTGACTTACGTCCAGAAAATTTTCATGTATATAGAATCTATTAGAGTTCCCAGGAAAGGAACCCTTGTCTGTGGAATTAGTGAACTCTTTTCTAGATTCACCTTCCACCCGTGAGTCCTCAGAAAGGACAGAACCATGTCTGTTTGAGATTTTGTCAGTTGATAAGAGGACGCCTGGATCAGAATATCGTCCAGATAGGGCGCCACTGCAATGCCCCGCGGCCTGAGAACCGCCAGAAGAGACCCTAGAACCTTTGTGAAGATCCTGGGTGCTGTGGCTAACCCGAAGGGAAGAGCCACAAACTGAAAATGTTTGTCCAGGAAGGCAAACCTTAGGAACTGATGATGATCCTTGTGGATAAGAATATGAAGGTATGCATCCTTCAAGTCCACGGTAGTCATATATTGACCCTCCTGGATCAATGGCAGAATTGTCCGTATAGTCTCCATCTTGAAGGATGGGACTCTGAGAAACGTGTTTAAATTTTTGAGATCTAAAATGGGTCTGAACGTTCCCTCTTTTTTGGGAACCACGAAAAGATTTGAGTAAAACCCCTGCCCTTGTTCCTGTATTGGAACGGGACGAATTACTCCCATAGTAGGGAGCTCTTTTACACAACGTAAGAACGCCTCTCTTTTTATATGGTCTACAGACAATCGTGAAAGAAGAAACCTCCCCCTTGGGAGAGAATTTCTGAATTCCAGTTGATACCCTTGTGACACGATTTCCAGTGTCCAGGGGTCCTGAACGTCTCTTATCCAAGCCTGGATAAAAAGAGTAAGTCATGTGGAGCTGAAACACGTTGAAGTGTGACACCCTGTGATAACATATTGACAAAGAAACAAATTTTAATTTGCTGCAAAGAGAAAAATAAGTTTCTAGACAAAACTGTCAACTTGTCTAAACTGAAATTGGTGCAAAGATAATTGGGCAAATACTAGCAGCCACTGGTTGAGCTGTAATCAACTGTGCTGTGAAAAAAAAGCTGTGAAACTACTAAGAGCTGGGAGTGCAAGTGTATACAGCTGCCTGGAGCTTATCACCTGAAAACTCCATGTGAATCCTGCAACCAGAGGGGAGACCTGACAGCCTGGGGACACACTAAAGTTAGTGCCATCGGAAGGCAGAGAAGTTCGGACCTTATAACCCGAAGGTTACAATACAGGTAACAAAGATTGGGAGTAAATTGGTAACAGCAAAAGACAGTGTGATTATATACCTAGGTAACTTAGCACCATTCTAAAATTAAGGATCAAGAATCTGTATAAAAGAAGCTTTTTTGAAACAGTAAAAGGATCCTGGAATTTGTATAAAGCGCTTTATACTGTGACATTGTGTATCAGATACAAAGAAGAAGATTACTGTTGCACTGTTTGATACTTACTGCTACGTGTAACCAAGCTTCCTATAGGCCCAAATTGAACACTTGTTTGTGTAGGCATTTAACCAGAGCATTGAAATTCATTATCAGTAAAATAATATTTGTTTTTAAGGAGCTATTTTTTATTTTATGCAGAGTGCGCACTCGTAGTATTAAATGTATTGCATGTATGTATTTTAAAGAGGAGAAATAACGATTGGGTTTTTAAGTATTTATGATTTAACTCAGAGTATACAATAAATGTGTTCATATTGATTGTGATAATCCTGTGTCTTTAGCTTTTTTAGCGCTTCTTAAATCTATTTTTTATTCATGTAAGGTTATTACTGTAGTACAGGTACAGTTTTTTGATGAGTCTTACACTTTACTCTCCCACTACCGTATATTGTATATTTTATAAAGAGAGTAAGTCTGCCCCCTACTAGATCCGGTCCCGGATCGGGGGCCGCCCCTTCATGCTGACTTGGGAGCAGCAGCGGGCTTCTTGGGTTGCTTACCCTTTGTTCCAAGCCTGGTTGGGTCTCCAGACGGACTTGGCGTGTGCAAAATTCCCTTCCTGATTAGCGGAAGAAGAAGAGGGGACTCCAGTGAAATTCTGAAAGGAACGAAAAAGTAAATTTATGCTAACCTGATTAATTACTTTCTTTTACGATATGACGAGTCCACGGATTTCATCCTTACTTGTGGGATATTAACCTCCTGCTAACAGGAAGTGGCAAAGAGCACCACAGCAGAGCTGTATATATAGCCCCTCCCCTTCCCCTCCACCCTCAGTCATTCGGCCGAAGGTATAGGAAGAGAAAAAGGAAAGGCTAAAAAGGTGCAGAGGAGACTGAAGTTTACAAAAAATATAAAGAAAAACTGTCTTAAAAAGAACAGGGTGGGCCGTGGACTCGTCATATCGTAAAAGAAATTAATTTATCAGGTAAGCATAAATGTAGTTTTCTTTTACAAAGATATGACGAGTCCACGGATTTCATCCTTACTTTTGGGAAACCAATACCAAAGCAATAGGACACGGATGAAAGGGAGGGACAAGACAGGAACCTAAACGGAAGGCACCACTGCTTGAAGAACCTTTCTCCCAAAGATAGCCTCAGAAGAAGCAAAAGTATCAAATTTGTAAAATGTGTGAAGGGACGACCAAGTCGCAGCCTTACAAATCTGATCTGATGCATCGTTTTTAAAAGCCCATGTGGAAGCCACAGCCCTAGAAGAATGAGCCGTAATTCTTTCAGGAGGCTGCTGTCCAGCAGTCTCATATGCCAGGCGGATGATACTTCTCAGCCAAAAAGAAAGAGAGGTAGCCGTAGCTTGCTGACCCCTCCGCTTTCCAGAATAAACAATGAATAATGAAGATGATTGACGGAAATCCTTAGTTGCCTGTAAGTAAAACTTTAAGGCACGGACCACGTCTAAGTTATGTAACAGACGCTCCTTCTTAGAAGAAGGATAAGGACACAAGGAAGGAAAAACTATTTCCTGATTAATATTCTTATTCGAAATAACCTTAGGAAGGAACCCAGGTTTGTTACGTAAAACCACCTTATCAGAATGAAATATGAGATAAGGCGAATCACACTGTAATGCTGAAAGCTCAGAAACTCTTTGAGCAGAAGAAATAGCAACCAAAAACAGAACTTTTCAAGATAAAAGTTTAATATCTATGGAATGCATAGGTTCAAATGGAACCCCTTGCAGAACTCGAAGAACTAAATTCAAACTCCAGGGAGGAGTAATAGGTCTAAATACAGGCTTAATTCTAGATAGAGCCTGACAAAAAGACTGAACATCTAATACATTTGCCAAACGTTTGTGAAACAGAATTGACAAAGCTAAAATTTGTCCCTTTAAGAAACTTGCTGATAACCCTTTCTCCAATCCTTCTTGGAGAAAAGAAAAAATCCTAGGAATCCTAACTTTACTCCATGAGTAACCCTTGGATTCACACCAAAAAGATATTTACGCCATATCTTATGATAGATTTTTCTAGTGACAGGCTTTCTAGCCTGTATGAAAGTATTGATAACTGAACCAGAGAATCCCTGCTTCAATAAAATCAAGCGTTCAATCTCCACGCAGTCAGCTGCAGAGAAATTAGATTTGGATGTTGGAAAGGATCTTGAATTAAAAGGTCCTGTCTCAACGGAAGTTTCCACGGTGGCAGAGAGGACATGTCCACTAGATCCGCATACCAAGTCCTGCATGGCCAAGCAGTCGCTATCAGGATCACTGAAGCTCTCTCCTGTTTGATTTGAGCAATCACGCGTGGGAGGAGAGGAAACGGCGGAAACACATAAGCTAGGCTGAACAACCAAGGTACTGCCAAGGCATCTATCAGTTCAGCCTGAGGATCCCCTGACCGGGATCTGTATCTTGGAAGCTTGGCATTCTGACGAGATGCCATCAAAACCAATTCCGGTCTGCCCCATTTGAGAATCAATGAGGCAAATACCTCCGGGTGAAGTTCCCACTCCCCCGGATGAAAAGTCTGTCGACTTAGAAAATCTGCTTCCCAGTGCTCTACCCCTGGGATGTAGATCGCTGACAGATGACAAGAGTGGGCCTCTGCCCAACTGATTATCTTGGATACTTCTATCATCGCTAAGGAACTCCTTGTTCCCCCCTGATGATTGACATATGCCACAGTCGTTATGTTGTCCAACTGGAATCTGATGAATTTGGCCGAAGCCAAAGTGCATTAAATATTGCTCTCAGTTCCAGAATATTGATTGGAAGTAGAGACTCCACCTGAGTCCAAACACCCTGAGCCTTCAGGGAGTTCCAAACTGCACCACAGCCCAGAAGGCTGTCATCTGTTGTCACTATCACCCATGAGGGTCTGCGGAAACAAGTCCCCTGGGACAGATGATCTAGCGACAACCACCAAAGAAGAGAGTTTCTGGTCTCTTGATCCAGAATTATCTTTGGAGATAAATCCGCACAATCCCCATTCCACTGACCAAGCATGCACAGCTGCAGTGGTCTGAGATGAAAGCCAGCAAACGGAACGATGTCCATTGCCGCTACCATTAATCAGATTACCTCCATACACTGAGCCACTGATGGCCGAGGAATGGACAGAAGTGCTCGGCAAGTATTCAAAATCTTTGATTTTCTGACCTCCGTCAGAAATACTTTCATGGCTACTGAGTCTATCAGAGTTTCCAGAAAAGGTACCCTTGTCTGTGGAACAAGTGAACTCTTCTCTATGTTCACCTTCCAGCCGTGAATTCTCAGAAAAGACAACACTGTGTCGGTGTGAGATTTTGTCAGATGATATGTTGATGCCTGAATCAGAATATCGTCCAGATAAGGCGCCACCACTATCCCTTGCGGTTTGAGAACCGCCAAAAAAGACCCTAGAACCTTTATGAATATTCTGAGTGCTTTGGCCAACCTGAAAGGAAGAGCCACGAACTGATAATGTTTGTCCAAGAAGGCAAACCTTGGAAACCGATTATGATCTTTGTGGATTGGAATATGAAGATAAGCATCCTTCAAATCCACGGTAGTCATATATTGACCCTCCTGGATCATTGGAAAAATCGTTCAAATTGTCTCCATCTTGAATGATGGAACTCTTAGAAATTTGTTTAGACACTTGAGGTCAAAAATGGGTCTGAACGTTCACTCTTTTTTGGGGACCACAAATAGGTTGGAGTAAAACCCCTGTCCCTTTTCCAATTTTGGAACAGGACATATTACTCCCATAGTAAAAAGGTCTTTTACACAGCGTAAGAACGCCTCTCTCTTTATCTGGTTTGCAGATTATTTTGAAAGATGAAATCTTCCTCTTGGGAGCAATCCTTGAATTCCAATTGATAACCGTGGGTCACTATTTCTAGTGCCCAGGAATCCTGAACATCACTTGCCCAAGCCTGAGCAAATAAAGAAAGTCTGCCCCCTATTAGATCCGGTCCCGGATCGGGGGCCACCCCTTCATGCTTCTTTGTGGCTGTAATGTCAGAAATGATCTCCTTCAATTCTGGCCCAAAAAGGGTCTTACCTTTAAAGGGAATAGCTAAAAGCCAAGATTTGAGCCACAATGCTCTACGTGCTAAAATAGCAAATCCTACATTTTTTCCCGCTAAGTTAGCAATTTGAAAAGCAGCATCAGTAATAAAAGAATTAGCTAGCTTAAGAGCCTTAATTATATCTAGAATATCATCTAATGGAGTCTAAACCTTAAGAGACTCTTCTAGAGCCTCAAACCAAAAAAGCTGCTGCAGTAGTTACTGAAACAATGCAAGCTGTAGGTTGTAAAAGAAATCCCTGATTAACAAATAATTTCTTTAGTAGACCCTCTAATTTCTTATCCATAGGATCCTTGAAAGCACAACTATCCTCAATGGGTATAGTAGTACGCTTAGCTAGGGAAGATATAGCTCCCTCTACCTTAGGGACCGCTTGCGATGAGCCTGAATGGTGTCTGATATAAGAAACATTCTCTTAAAATTAGGAGAGTGAGAAAAACAGTATACCTGGTCTATCCCATTCCTTACTAATAATTTTTGAAATTCTCTTAGGAACCAGAAAAACATCAGCGTAAGTAGGAACTTCCAAATATTTATCCATTTTACACAATTTCTCTGGAGGAATCACAATAGGATCACAATCATCCAGAGTCGCTAAAACCTCCCTAAGCAATAGGCAGAGGTGATCAAGCTTAAAATTTAAATGACATAGCATCCGAATCTGTAAATGAGGCAAAACATTCCCTGAATCAGAAATTTCACCCTCAGACAGTAATTCCCTAATCCCCAACTCAGAGCACTGTGAGGGAACATCGGAAATAGCTAATAAAGCATCAGAGGATTCAGTATTAACATTAATACTTGACCTACTGCATTTACCCTGCAACACTGGTAATTTAGACAATACCTCTGTAAGGGTAGTTGACATAACTGCAGCCATCTCCTGCAGAGTAAAGGAATTAGACACACTAGAAGTACTTGGCGTCGCTTATGTGGGCATAAAGGGTTGTGACACTTGGGGAGAATTGGATGGCATATCCTGATTCTCTTCAGACTGAGAATCACCCCTAGGCACACTTATTTTATTTAAAATATGCTTTTTACATTGTAAAGCCCTTTCAGTACAAAAGTTACACAATGTTAGAGGGGGTTGCACAATAGCTTCTAAACACATAGAACAATGAGAAACCTCAATGTCAGGCATGTTAATACCACAAAAGTCGTTTAAACACTTATTTATAGCATAAAAACAGAATTTATGCTTACCTGATAAATTACTTTCTCTTACGGTGTATCCAGTCCACGGATTCATCCTTACTTGTGGGATATTCTCATTCCCTACAGGAAGTGGCAAAGAGAGCACACAGCAGAGCTGTCCATATAGCTCCCCTCAGGCTCCGCCCCCCCAGTCATTCGGCCGACGGTTAGGAGAAAAAGGAGAAACCATAGGGTGCAGTGGTGACTGTAGTTTTACATAAATAAATTTGAACCTGACTTAATTGCCAGGGCGGGCCGTGGACTGGATACACCGTAAGAGAAAGTAATTTATCAGGTAAGCATAAATTCTGTTTTCTCTTACATGGTGTATCCAGTCCACGAATTCATCCTTACTTGTGGGATACCAATACCAAAGCTTTAGGACACGGATGAAGGGAAGGAACAAGTCAGGTAACCTAAACGGAAGGCACCACTGCTTGCAAAACCTTTCTCCCAAAAATAGCCTCCGAAGAAGCAAAAGTATCGAATTTGTAAAATTTGGCAAAAGTATGCAGTGAAGACCAAGTCGCTGCCTTACAAATCTGTTCAACAGAAGCCTCATTCTTGAAAGCCCATGTGGAAGCCACAGCTCTGGTGGAATGAGCGGTAATTCGTTCAGGAGGCTGCTGTCCAGCAGTCTCATAAGCCAATCGGATGATGCTTTTCAGCCAGAAGGAAAGAGAGGCAGAAGTCACTTTTTGACCTCTCCTCTTACCAGAATAGACCACAAACAAGGATGATGTTTGTCTGAAATCTTTAGTTGATTTTTTTTTTTTGTTTAAATAATTTTTATTGAGGTTTATTTTGATATGACATATAAACATGAGAAGTATAATAAACTAAAATATAGCAAACATACAGTAGATTCCGCTTCCGGGATAATAGTAGTCCATATTATGTCATATTCAGAGTTCCAAGTCAAAAGTAGACCTCATATTTTTTCTTTTCTTCTTGCATTACATCGTTTCTTCAGTAAGTAAATAACATGTAAGCATAATATAAACATGTATACCAAGATATACAGAGATAGTGAGCTTTGAAAGATAAACGAAAAAAACCAACATTTTATAACATATACAAAGTTGTCGCAGATTTTTAAAGAACTGTGATTAATTTTGCGGTATATTCGAGGATAACCCGCGCTAGGAGTCTCTGGTACACAGCTTACCAGAGATCTATAACAGTATTTAGGGAAGAGTGGTCTATAGAAAATTTAATCAAAACTTCAATGTGTAACTAAAGAAGTGGTTTAGTTACTGAGTAAATAGATGAGTAAGTGTATGAGTGAGAGAATGAATGGGTATATGAGTAAGTGGATGAATGAATGAGTAGACAAAGGAAAAACAAATGGTACTCCGATTTGTTAAAATATAGTATGCATACGACGACATTAAAGGAGCACAACGCGTATGGGCATATGGTTAAGGTAATGGATGGATGAGTGAGGGAAAGCCTGGTTAGGTGAGGAAATGGGTGAGTATATGAATGAAGATAATGAAATGAGTAAATGAATGAATGGGTAGATGAATGGGTATATGAAGATATGAACGAGTGAATGAGTTGGCGGGGGAAGAGATTATCTGGGTCCCAAGTTGCTAAAATATGATATATAGACAATAACAGTAAAGAGACCCAGCATACATAGATATAAGATTAAATGGGTGAATAGGTGGATGAACGAGTGAGTGGTCGAGTGGAGGAATAAATGAGTGGGTGAGTGGGGGGGGGGGAGGTTAGTTGGGCTCGCATAATTAAACGCAAAGCCTTATAGAGCTCTGCAAAGCACATGGTATGGAATGCAAAAATAAGGAAGCGTGATAAGTTAGGAGGGAAGCATAACAATAAGAAACTAAAAAGGCTCAACATGAACTGGAACAAAAATTGGACACTAATACCCAGGATAAATGGTGGAAGAACGAAATAGAAGGGGGTGGTCTTACTCCTCAGAGTATGGCATGTGGGCAGTAAAATTGCGTAAATATGATGCGAGGATTATAGAAAAGATACATCTCAAGTTGACTGACATTAGAATAGGCTATGTATGGTTCAATATGTGAGCTAGAATGCCTGTAGCAAGGATAAATAAATATATAGGATGAGGATGGCTGGTTGAAGTGTTAGTATGGTTAAGCAATCATAAGCTTCTGTAAGGGTTGCAAACTAAATTAGTTTGAATTAAATACATAAAATGAGGCTGACCTCAACAAATACCTAGGAGAATCCACTGCCCCGGCCGTTACTTATGTTGTAGCATAGAAAGGATTATTGACCTTGAAGGAAAATTATATAAGCGGTATTTTACAAGAGAATCTGCGCAGAAACACTTTGGACATAATTATGGATGCCAAAGTGTATTGGAGGCTGGGGGGGAGGGTATAGAATACTTGTTAATTTTCAGAATTAGGAACAGGAACTTTTTGAGTGTATAGCCACTATATGAATGTTCTCATATTGAGACCGACCAGTGGGATATAAAGAAGGGTAATATATAAATACATACATAGAGACATCTAAATTATTACAACCAACTCCCATCAACCGGGTATGGGCCCTATACCCAGCGATAGGTAGATCCAAAGGACCAGATGTCTGTAATTATTAACACCCCAAAAAAAGAACGTTACCCCACTCACACCCTTTTCATATCACATAAGAATACAACTCTGAGGGAGGGCTATATTATCTCTCCAAATGAGTAATCATTAAGTGGGCTAGGGACGTCTAATAACGTTGTCATATAAATTCCCCGAGTATCAAAGGACCTCAGAGATCTAATTATGGTTGGAGTTTTTCCTTTTTCTTTTTAACTTAGACAGAAATCAGGAGCTTAAAGAATCGCCATGTGTTATATTATACAAATAAAGACCTAAGTAAACAATAGTGCTCAAGCTATAGGTCCAAAATTATCCCTTAGTAAATTGGCAAATAAAGAACATGTATACAACATATATAAACATCAGCAGCTTAGAAATCTAATGTGTCTGAGTCTACTTATAAGTAGTTATCATGTACATACCAGTGATAAACATTAACCCTGAGCCTAAACATCAATGGTGTTCTTTAGTAATGAGGACACATAAAATCCAACTAATAGAATCATTATATACAGTGTAAGACATAGGCTTTTCGAGCAGGAGACTACAAAGTGCTTATGTAAACATATATGTTCCAACCTGCTCCTGATTTGCTTAGTTAGCTATTAGCCCTTATAAAATAAAAAAGTCTCTGGAAATAGAATGTAATCAGCAGGAATATTTCACTGAGTTGTTGTGGGAGTAAGTAATTGTAAAACGTTAGTTCTTAAGCACACAGCATGATAACTTTTTCAGTCATTAGTTGGCATTTGGGACACCAAACACACTATAAGCTGTGTACTTTATAAGTCAGAGAGATGTGGCTACGTATAAACATATATGCAGAACCAAATAACAGGGAGACAACAGTACCGGGCAGGATTTAGCTGAGCTCCGCAATAGTGTGAAAAGGAAAAAAAACTCCCACTAACCCACACCACACTTATCCATATCATTCTGTTGTGATAGTTTTCTGCTAAAAGCATAAATTGTACTCGGTTCGGGAGCTATGGGATCCTCATATCTCTCCAGACCCGGTAAAGCGTGGCGCACCTTAATTAGCCACTTAGCAAGGGCTCCCAGCGGGTAATCCAAAGTAGGGCGATTTTTCACCGGATCAGAGTACATCAGGTCTGGAGCTTTTGCAGGTATTACGCATTTACTCCCAATGTTGAGCGTACCGGTCCCCAGATCTTGCGTGTTCTCGATTGCTTTTACAGCAGGGGAAAAGACGGCAGCCTGTCCAACGGTGCCTCCATCTTGTGTAGCTACACTGGAAACAGCATGATCCTCTGTATCTGTAGCCGATTCTCTAATTCCACTCCACGATTTAGCTTGAGCTTCTTCTTGTTCACAGATAGAGTTAGAAGATACCTTATTGATTAGAGCGTTATGTAGAACCTGAGAAAGGCCATGGAAGTGGTTATGGAGGAGCTGCACTAACTCTGTCTCCCACGTGGCCACTGTCTTCCACATGTTAAGAAAGCAGTATAGCTCAATAGGTTAAAGCCGTCTCTACGAGCACCCACACTTCTGATATATACTGAACCAGGCACAGTTAGGGCATATTTATAGTTTCCAAACACACAATTAAGTGCAAAAATCCAGAGTTATCTCGAATTATAGCCAGGAGCTTGACACAGACACGTCTTGTTCCTTGGATAGCTGGCTCCGCCCCCCCTCTTTAGTTGCTTTTAAATAGAATTTTAAAGCACGAACCACATCAAGATTGTGCAAACAGTCGTTCCCTCTTAGAAACTGGATTAGGGCACAGAGAAGGAACAATGATTTCCTGGTTAATATTCGTATTAGAAACCACTTTTGGAAGGAAACCAGGTTTGGTACGCAAAACAACCTTATCTGCATGGAACACCAGATAGGGTGAATTACACTGCAAAGCAGACAATTCAGAAACTCTTCGAGCAGAAGAAATAGCTACCAAAAACAAAACTTTCCAAGATAATAACTTAATATCTATGGAATGTAAAGGTTCAAACGGAACCCCTTGAAGAACTGAAAGAACTAAATTTAGACTCCATGGAGGAGCCACAGGTTTATAGACAGGCTTGATTCTAACTAGACAGAGAAAAGAGGTTCAGTGGCACTACCTGTTAAGTTAAACTGCCTACACCCTTATTATGTTCATTAGCTCCTTGGCTGTTAATCGGGGTAAGTGGTGCTGTGTATTAATTAATCAGAACAAACAAGTGATGGGTTAAAGACCCATCTCAGAATACACTAATAGCACTCCTAGTAGGCATATGTGACATGAAATAACTAAATGCAGCATAGACACCAAATGGTTAGAGAGATCTCATAGGATTAAATAAAATATAACTTTTAATTTTAACACATAAAAACAGAGTTAAAATACAGGGATGTGCAAATTAAAAATTGAAAAAAACTCCTCCTAGTAAGGTATTGTGATACTAAAATTATTGCCTAAATGTGAAATTCACAAAAATATGAGGTTAAGCTATAGGTGGCGATACCTAATTGTGGATACTCCACGTTCTGAATGAAAGTGAACACTCCGTCAGTGGAGTATTATCGAATTGCACCACAACTAAAGGTCACTTGTACTCCTCTGGTGGACAATTGGTTGGCCCAATACCAGCCTTAGATTCTTGTATATTCCAGAAGTGCTCAGATGTAAGATCAGAGCCACTTCTGAGTTATAAATACAATTATATGATAATATACCATTATACAATCAGTGTGTTTGGTGCATACTTAGGTATCACGTCACCTGCTTGACATGTATTAAATAGAATCACATAAGGTTAATAATAAATATTTTAAGTTGGTATCTGATTCATCAATTGAATTGATTTATAATCTCCACATATTGTTTAGAAGCGTAATGGATGAAAACACTTTATTAACCACCTTTAGTACAATATTGTGGCTAGTTGTTATTAGTTCTTAGCTTGAAAGAACCACTTCCACTAATAACAGGGGATTGGTCACTAAATGAGGGTAAACATTAGTAGCTATTAGCTAGAGTATTGGGTAAAGGATTAAGTTAGATAGTTGAATAACGTAGGTTATAATGAGACACCCTGAATAGTGTGTTTATATTGCTGCTGTCTCTATGTTTGAGATCAATACACATTGGTTATTAGCAGCTGCAGTAAGATTAAGCTCTGATAGTATGTAATATAATCAGAGTAATCACATATAGGATGACACTTGAATCCTTTATATCATATAATTCAGTTTCACACCCCCCTTTGAGAAAGCCGTGAGAATGGCGAAACATGTTAGGGAATTGGTGAGGAGTCAGGGAGCTCCTGTGTTTGTTAGGGCTAACTCTTAGTAGAGGTATCGGTTTGGTATCTCCGTTTCAATACTCATTATTTTTGGCGGTTCAGAACCGTTTAATTGAAGCTAAGCTGTGAATGATTTATTCAGCCTAGACTTGATTTCGAGCGATTTGGTGCTTGATAACCACAGAGATTAGATTGGTCGCCTTAATCGTGTATAGGCCACATTTACTTATGAGGGTATATTTATGTTGGTAACTATTCAGGGGTGAACACTCATATATATTTATCGGCAAAGGTTGTTGGTTGATGTAACATTGAATATATGCAGACACGGCATGGAGTGAATCAAATCTAGATACTGGTGCATAGAGACGCTGACATTTTGCGCTCTGGATATCCACAAACTCCTTTTCTGTTTGCATTTACCAATACACAGATACTAACGCATATTGCTGTACTTATTTAACCGAAACTGAATTATATGATATAAAGGATTCAAGTGTCATCCTATATGTGATTACTCTGATTATATTACATACTATCAGAGCTTAATCTTGCTGCAGCTGCTAATAACCAATGTGTATTGATCTCAAACATAGAGACAGCAGCAATATAAACACACTATTCAGGGTGTCTCATTATAACCTACGTTATTCAACTATCTAACTTAATCCTTTACCCAATACTCTAGCTAATAGCTACTAATGTTTACCCTCATTTAGTGACCAATCCCCTGTTATTAGTGGAAGTGGTTCTTTCAAGCTAAGAACTAATAACAACTAGCCACAATATTGTACTAAAGGTGGTTAATAAAGTGTTTTCATCCATTACGCTTCTAAACAATATGTGGAGATTATAAATCAATTCAATTGATGAATCAGATACCAACTTAAAATATTTATTATTAACCTTATGTGATTCTATTTAATACATGTCAAGCAGGTGACGTGATACCTAAGTATGCACCAAACACACTGATTGTATAATGGTATATTATCATATAATTGTATTTATAACTCAGAAGTGGCTCTGATCTTACATCTGAGCACTTCTGGAATATACAAGAATCTAAGGCTGATATTGGGCCAACCAATTGTCCACTAGAGGAGTACAAGTGACCTTTAGCTGTGGTGCAATTCGATAATACTCCACTGACAGAGTGTTCACTTTCATTCAGAACGTGGAGTATCCACAATTAGGTATCGCCACCTATAGCTTAACCTCATATTTTTTTTGTGAATTTCACATTTAGGCAATAATTTTAGTATCACAATACCTTACTAGGAGTTTTTCAATTTTTAATCTGCACATCCCTGTATTTTAACTCTGTTTTTATGTGTTAAAATTAAAAGTTATATTTTATTTAATCCTATGAGATCTCTCTAACCATTTGGTGTCTATGCTGCATTTAGTTATTTCATGTCACATATGCCTACTAGGAGTGCTATTAGTGTATTCTGAGATGGGTCTTTAACCCATCACTTGTTTGTTTTGATTCTAACTAGAGCCTGTGCAAACGCCTGAACGTCTGGTACAGCTGCCAGACACTTGTGTAACAGGATAGACAGAGCAGATATCTGTCCCTTTAAGGAACTAGCTGACAATCCCTTCTCCAATCCTTCTTGGAGAAAAGACAATATCCTTGGAATCCTAATCTTACTCCACGAGTAACCCTTGGATTCACACCAACAAAGATATTTCCGCCATATCTTATGGTAAATTTTCCTGGTGACAGGCTTTCTGGCCTGGATCAGAGTATCTATAACTGAACCCACGCTTAGCTAGAATTAAGCGTTCAATCTCCAAGCAGTCAGTTGCAGAGAAACTAGATTTAGATGCTTGAATGGACCCTGTATTAGAAGATCCTGCCTCGATAGCAGCTTCCATGGTGGAACCGATGACATGTCCACTAGGTCTGCATACCAAGTCCTGCGTGGCCACGCAGGCGCTATCAGAATTACCGAAGCCTTCTCCTGTTTGATTCTGGCTACTAGCCGAGGGAGAAGAGGAAACGGTGGAAAGACATAAGCTAGACTGAAGGACCAAGGCGCTACTAGAGCATCTATCAATGCCGCCTTGGGGTCCCTGGACCTGGATCCGTAAAGGGGAAGTTTGGTGTTCTGACGGGATGCCATCAGATCCAATTCTGGAATGCCCCATAGCTGGGTCAGCTGAGCAAAAACCTCCGGGTGGAGTTCCCACTCCCCCGGGTGAAAAGTCTGACGACTCAGAAAATCCGCCTCACAGTTGTCTACTCCTGGGATGTGAATTGCAGATAGGTGGCAGGAGTGATCCTCCGCTCATTTGATTATCTTGGTTACTTCCTTCATCGCTAGGGAACTCTTTGTTCCTTCCTGATGATTGATGTACGCTACAGTTGTGATGTTGTCCGACTGAAATCTGATGAATTTGGCCTCCGCTAGTTGAGGCCATGCCTGGAGCGTGTTGAATATCGCTTTCAGTTCCAAAATGTTTATCGGAAGAAGAGATTCTTCCCGAGACCATAGGCCCTGAGCTTTCAGGGGGTCCCAGACCGCACCCCAGCCTAACAGACTGGCATCGGTCGTGACAATGATCCACTCCGGTCTGCGGAAGCACATTCCCTGAGACAGGTGATCCTGAGACAACCACCAGAGAAGAGAATCTCTGGTTTTCTGGTCCATTTGTATTTGAGGAGACAAATCTGCATAATCCCCATTCCACTGTTTGAGCATGCACAGTTGCAGTGGTCTGAGATGAATTCGGGCAAAAGGGACAACGTCCATTGCCGCAACCATTAATCCGATTACCTCCATGCACTGAGCTACAGAAGGCTGAGGAATGGAATGAAAAACTCGGCAAGTAGTTAAAAGCTTTGACTTCCTGACCTCTGTCAGAAATATTTTAATTTCTACCGAGTCTACTAGTGTTCCCAGGAAGGAAACCCTTGTGAGCGGGGACAGAGAACTTTTTTCTACGTTCACCTTCAACCCATGAGACCTTAGAAAGGCCAGAACAATGTCCGTATGAGCCTTGGTTCTGTGAAAAGACAACGCCTGTATTAAGATGTTGTCTAGGTAAGGTGCTACTGCAATGCACCGCGGTCTTAGTACCGCTAGAAGGGACCCTAGCACCTTTGTGAAAATTCTGGGAGCGGTGGCCAACCCGAAAGGAAGGGCCACAAACTGGTAATGCGTGTCCAGGAAGGCAAACCTTAGGAACTGATGATGATCTTTGTGGACAGGAATATGTAGGTACGCATCCTTTAGATCCACGGTAGTCATATATTGACCTTCCTGGATCATCGGTAAGATTGTCCGAATGGTTTCCATTTTGAATGATGGAACTCTGAGGAATTTGTTTAGAATTTTTAGATCCTGGATTGGCCTGAAAGTTCCTTCCTTTTTGGGAACTACAAACAGGTTTGAGTAAAAGCCCAGTCCTTGTTCTGAAATTGGTACTGAGTATATCACTCCCATCTTTAGAAGATCTTCTACACAGCGTAAGAACGCCTGTTTCTTTGTCTGGTCTGAAGACAAACGAGAAATGTGGAACCTTCCCCTTGGAGGAGAGTCCTTGAATTCTAGAAGATACCCCTGAGCAACAATTTCTAATGCCCAGGGATCTGGAACATCTCTTGCCCAAGCCTGAGCAAAGAGAGAAAGTCTGCCCCCTACTAGATCCGGTCCCGGATCGGGGGCTACCCCTTCATGCTGTCTTGGTAGCAGCCGCAGGCTTCTTGGCCTGTTTACCCTTGTTCCAGCCCTGCAAAGGCTTCCAGGTTGCTTTGGCCTGGGAAGCGTTACCCTCTTGCTTTGCGGTTGCAGAGGTTGAAGGAGGTCCGCTCCTGAAATTAGCCTTGTTTTTGGCCTTAAACGGTCTATCTTGTGGAAGGGCATGGCCCTTTCCCCCAGTTATATCCGAAATAATTTCTTTCAACTCGGGGCCGAATAGGGTCTTTCCCTTGAAAGGAACATTTAGTAATTTTGTTTTGGACGACATGTCAGCCGACCACGATTTGAGCCAAAGCGCTCTTCGCGCCATAATGGCAAAACTAGAATTTTTCGCCGCTAACTTAGCTAATTGTAAAGCGGCATCTGTGATAAAAGAATTAGCCAGCTTTAGAGCATGAATTCGTCATATGAAGTCTCCCTCTGGAGCGACTCCTCCAGCGCCTCAAACCAAAAAGCCGCTGCAGTAGTTACAGGAATAATGCAGGCAATCGGTTGAAGAAGGAAACCTTGTTGAACAAATATTTTCTTTAGTAAACCTAATTTTTTATCCATAGGATCTTTGAAAGCACAACTGTCTTCTATTGGTATAGTTGTGCGCTTGGCTAGTGTTGAAACTGCTCCCTCTACCTTAGGGACCGTCTGCCACGCGTCCCGCCTGGGGTCAGTTATGGGGAACATTTTCTTAAAGATAGGGGGGGGGGAACAAAAAGGTACACCTGGTTTCTCCCACTCCCTAGTCACAATATCCGCCACCCTCTTCAGGATCGGAAACGCATCAGTGTATACAGGGACTTCTAGAAACTTGTCCATTTTACACCATTTTTCTGGGACCACCATGGGGTCACAATCATCCAGCATAGCTAAAACCTCCTTAAGCAGTACGCAGAGGTGTTCCAGCTTAAATTTAAACGCTAAGGAATCTGATTCTGCCCGCTGAGAAACCTTTCCTGTGTCAGAAATTTCTTCCTCGGACAGTACATCCCTCACTGCCACTTCAGAGTGTTGTGAGGGTACAACAGATAAATCATCCAAAACTTCTGATTGCTCATCCTCTGTTCTTAAAACTGAGCTATCACGCTTTTTAGGAAAAACTGACAGTTTGGATAGAAATGCTGCAAGGGAATTATCCATGACTGCTGCTAATTTTTGTAATGTAATAGGGGCCAATGCGCTAGAGGTACTAGGCATCGCTTGCGGACCTAACTGGTGTCGACACATGGGGAGAGGAAGGAGGACTATCCTCATTACCTTCCGTTAAGGAATCATCTTGGGCTACATTTTTAAGTGTCACTGCATGGTCTTTAAAATGTTTAGATACCTTAGCACACTTTAAACACAAATGTAAAGGGGGTACCGCCATGGCTATTAAACACATAGAACAAGGTCTATCTGTAGGCTCAGACATGTTAAACAGACTTAGACAGCACTCAAATACAGTAAAATACAATTTTTGAAAAAACGGTACTGTGCCTTTAAATAATAAAAAGCGCACACTTTTTTACTAAATCTCCAAAAATCATCCAATCTTTATGAAATTTTCACCATATGATCCTAATGCTTTGAAATGATTGCACAGTAAAAACAGAATTTATGCTTACCTGATAAATTACTTTCTCCAACGGTGTGTCCGGTCCACGGCGTCATCCTTACTTGTGGGATATTCTCTTCCCCAACAGGAAATGGCAAAGAGTCCCAGCAAAGCTGGTCACATGATCCCTCCTAGGCTCCGCCCACCCCAGTCATTCGACCGACGGACAGGAGGAAATATATATAGGAGAAACCATATGATACCGTGGTGACTGTAGTTAGAGAAAATAATTCATCAGACCTGATTAAAAAACCAGGGCGGGCCGTGGACCGGACACACCGTTGGAGAAAGTAATTTATCAGGTAAGCATAAATTCTGTTTTCTCCAACATTGGTGTGTCCGGTCCACGGCGTCATCCTTACTTGTGGGAACCAATACCAAAGCTTTAGGACACGGATGAAGGGAGGGAGCAAATCAGGTCACCTAAATGGAAGGCACCACGGCTTGCAAAACCTTTCTCCCAAAAATAGCCTCCGAAGAAGCAAAAGTATCAAATTTGTAAAATTTGGCAAAAGTGTGCAGTGAAGACCAAGTCGCTGCCTTACATATCTGGTCAACAGAAGCCTCGTTCTTGAAGGCCCATGTGGAAGCCACAGCCCTAGTGGAGTGAGCTGTGATTCTTTCAGGAGGCTGCCGTCCGGCAGTCTCATAAGCCAATCGGATAATGCTTTTAAGCCAAAAGGAAAGAGAGGTAGAAGTCGCTTTTTGACCTCTCCTTTTACCAGAATAAACAACAAACAAGGAAGATGTTTGTCTGAAATCTTTAGTAGCCTCTAAATAGAATTTTAGAGCACGGACTACGTCCAAATTGTGTAACAAACGTTCCTTCTTTGAAACTGGATTCGGACACAAAGAAGGTACAACTATCTCCTGGTTAATATTTTTGTTGGAAACAACTTTCGGAAGAAAACCAGGCTTAGTACGCAAAACCACCTTATCTGCATGGAACACCAGATAGGGCGGAGAACACTGCAGAGCAGATAACTCTGAAACTCTTCTAGCAGAAGAAATTGCAACCAAAAACAAAACTTTCCAAGATAATAACTTAATATCTACGGAATGTAAGGGTTCAAATGGAACCCCTTGAAGAACTGAAAGAACTAGATTTAGACTCCAGGGAGGAGTCAAAGGTCTGTAAACAGGCTTGATCCTAACCAGAGCCTGAACAAATTCTTGAACATCTGGCACAGCTGCCAGTCTTTTGTGAAGTAAAACAGATAAAGCAGAGATCTGTCCCTTCAGAGAACTTGCAGATAATCCTTTCTCCAAACCTTCTTGTAGAAAGGATAGAATCTTAGGAATTTTTATCTTGTTCCATGGGAATCCTTTAGATTCACACCAACAAATATATTTTTTCCATATTTTATGGTAAATTTTTCTAGTTACAGGCTTTCTAGCCTGAATCAGAGTATCTATTACAGAATCTGAAAACCCACGCTTTGATAAAATCAAGCGTTCAATCTCCAAGCCGTCAGTTGGAGGGAAACCAGATTCGGATGTTCGAATGGACCCTGAACAAGAAGGTCCTGTCTCAAAGGTAGCTTCCATGGTGGAGCCGATGACATATTCACCAGGTCTGCATACCAAGTCCTGCGTGGCCACGCAGGAGCTATCAAGATCACTGAGGCCCTCTCCTGATTGATCCTGGCTACCAGCCTGGGGATGAGAGGAAACGGTGGGAATACATAAGCTAGGTTGAAGGTCCAAGGTGCTACTAGTGCATCTACTAGGGTCGCCTTGGGATCCCTGGATCTGGACCCGTAGCAAGGAACCTTGAAGTTCTGACGAGACGCCATCAGATCCATGTCTGGAATGCCCCATAATTGAGTTATTTGGGCAAAGATTTCCGGATGGAGTTCCCACTCCCCCGGATGGAATGTCTGACGACTCAGAAAATCTGCTTCCCAATTTTCCACTCCTGGGATGTGGATCGCAGACAAGTGGCAGGAGTGATCCTCCGCCCATTGAATTATCTTGGTCACTTCTTTCATCGCCAGGGAAGTCCTTGTTCCCCCCTGATGATTGATATATGCAACGGTCGTCATGTTGTCTGACTGAAACCTTATGAATTTTGCCTTTGCTAGTTGAGGCCAAGCTCTGAGAGCATTGAATATCGCTCTCAGTTCCAGAATGTTTATCGGGAGAAGAGACTCTTCCCGAGACCATAGACCCTGAGCTTTCAGGGATTCCCAGACCGCGCCCCAGCCCACTAGGCTGGCGTCGGTCGTGACAATGACCCACTCTGGTCTGCGGAAGCTCATTCCCTGTGACAGATTGTCCAGGGTCAGCCACCAACGGAGTGAATCTCTGGTCTTTTGATCTACTTGAATCGTCGGAGGCAAGTCTGTATAATCCCCATTCCACTGTCTGAGCATGCACAGTTGTAATGGTCTTAGATGAATTCGTGCAAAAGGAACTATGTCCATTGTTGCAACCATCAATCCTATTACTTCCATGCACTGCGCTATTGAAGGACGAGGAACAGAATGAAGTACTTGACAAGAGCTTAGAAGTTTTGATTTTCTGACCTCTGTCAGAAAAATCCTCATTTCTAAGGAATCTATTATTGTTCCCAAGAAGGGAACTCTTGTTGACAGGGACAGAGAACTTTTTTCTTTGTTCACCTTCCATCCGTGAGATCTGAGAAAGGCTAGGACGATGTCCGTATGAGCCTTTGCTTTTGACAGGGACGACGCTTGAATCAGGATGTCGTCCAAGTAAGGTACTACTGCAATGCCCCTTGGTCTTAGAACCGCTAGAAGGGACCCTAGTACCTTTGTGAAAATCCTTGGAGCAGTGGCTAATCCAAATGGAAGTGCCACAAACTGGTAATGCTTGTCCAGAAAAGCGAACCTTAGGAACTGATGATGTTCCTTGTGGATAGGAATATGTAGGTACGCATCCTTTAAATCCACGGTAGTCATAAATTGATTTTCCTGGATAGTAGGTAGGATCGTTCGAATAGTTTCCATTTTGAACGATGGTACCCTGAGAAATTTGTTTAGGATCTTTAGATCCAAAATTGGTCTGAATGTTCCCTCTTTTTTGGGAACTATGAACAGATTGGAATAAAATCCCATTCCTTGTTCTCTTATTGGAACTGGATGTATCACTCCCATCTTTAACAGGTCTTCTACACAATGTAAGAATGCCTGTCTCTTTATTTGGTTTGAAGATAATTGAGACCTGTGGAACCTTCCCCTTGGGGGTAGTTCCTTGAATTCCAGGAGATAACCTTGAGAAACTATTTCTAGCGCCCAAGGATCCTGAACATCTCTTGCCCAAGCCTGAGCAAAGAGAGAAAGTCTGCCCCCCACTAGATCCGGTCCCGGATCGGGGGCTATCCCTTCATGCTGTTTTGGTAGCAGTGGTAGGCTTCTTGGCCTGCTTACCCTTGTTCCAGCCTTGCATTGGTTTCCAGGCTGGTTTGGGTTGTGAAGTATTACCCTCTTGCTTAGAGGATACAGAATTAGAGACTGGTCCGTTTCTGCGAAAGGGACGAAAATTAGGCTTATTATTAGCCTTAAAAGACCTATCCTGTGGGAGGGCGTGGCCCTTTCCCCCAGTGATGTCTGAAATAATCTCTTTCAAATCAGGTCCAAATAATGTTTTACCTTTGAAAGGAATGTTAAGCAATTTTGTCTTGGAAGACACATCCGCTGACCAAGACTTTAGCCAAAGCACTCTGCGCGCCATGACAGCAAACCCTGAATTTTTCGCCGCTAATCTAGCTAATTGCAAAGCGGCATCTAAAACAAAAGAGTTAGCCAATTTAAGTGCTTGAACTCTGTCCATAACCTCCTCATACGAAGATTCTTTACTGAGCGATTTTTCTAGTTCCTCGAACCAGAAACACGCTCGTAGTGACAGGAACAATGCATGAAATTGGTTGTAGAAGGTAACCTTGCTGTACAAAAATCTTTTTAAGCAAACCCTCTAATTTCTTATCCATAGGATCTTTGAAAGCACAACTATCTTTGATAGGAATAGTAGTGCGTTTGTTTAGAGTAGAAACCTCCCCCTCGACCTTGGGGACTGTCTGCCATAAGTCCTTTCTGGGGTCGACTATAGGAAATAATTTCTTAAATATAGGGGGGGGAACAAAAGGTATGCCGGGCCTTTCCCACTCTTTATTTACTATGTCCGCCACCCGCTTGGGTATAGGAAAAGCGTCGGGGGGCACCGGAACCTCTAGGAACTTGTCCATCTTACATAATTTCTCTGGAATGACCAAATTGTCACAATCATCCAGAGTAGATAACACCTCCTTAAGCAGTGCGCGGAGATGTTCTAATTTAAATTTAAATGTCACAACATCAGGTTCAGCTTGATGAGAAATTTTTCCTGAATCTGAAATTTCTCCATCAGACAAAACCTCCCTCATGGCCCCTTGAGATTGGTGTGAGGGTATGTCAGAACAGTTATCATCAGCGTCCTCTTGCTCTTCAGTGTTTAAAACTTTCTCTGATAAGTAGGCATTTTGGATAAAAGATTTGCTATGGAGTTATCCATTACAGCCGTTAATTGTTGCATGGTAATAAGTATTGGCGCACTAGATGTACTAGGGGCCTCCTGTGTGGGCATAACTGGTGTAGACACAGTAGGGGATGATGTAGTATCATGTTTACTCCCCTCATTTGAGGAATCATCTTGGGCAATATCATTATCTGTTGCATTACTGTCCTTACTTTGTTTGGACACTATGGCACAATTATCACATAAATTTAAATGGGGAGACACATTGGCTTTCATACATATAGAACATAGCTTATCTGATGGTACAGACATGTTAAACAGGCTTAAACTTGTCAACAAAGCACAAAAAACGTTTTAAAATAAAACCGTTACTGTCACTTTAAATTTCAAACTGAAAACACTTTAATACTGAATATGTGAAAAAGTATGAAGGAATTGTTCAAAATTCACCAAAATCTCACCACAGTGTCTTAAAGCATTAAAAGTATTGCACACCAAATTTCAGAGCTTTAACCCTTAAATTAACGGAACCGGAGCCGTTTTTACATTTAACCCCTATACAGTCCCAGAATGAGGCTCTGTCTATAACTAGAAAGGCCCCCATCTGAAAAAGGTGTCCAACACAGTGCCTGCCGTTTTTCTAAACGTTCCCCAAGATTATAAAACCAATAATTAGTTAGAATCTGCATAATATGCCTAGTAAAGCAATTGTTTTAGCCCAGAAAAATGTCTACGAGTTTTTAAGCCCTTTTTGAAGCCCTTTATTCTTTTATGTTTAACTAAGAAAATGGCTTACCGGTCCCCATGAGGGGAAATGACAGCCTTCCAGCATTACATGGTCTTGTTAGAAATATGGCTAGTCATACCTTAAGCAGAAAAGACTGCTAACTGTTTCCCCCAACTGAAGTTACTTCATCTCAACAGTCCTGTGTGGAAACAGCAATCGATTTTAGTTACTGTCTGCTAAAATCATCTTCCTCTTACAAACAGAAATCTTCATCCTTTTCTGTTTCAGAGTAAATAGTACATACCAGCACTATTTTAAAATAACAAACACTTGATAGAAGAATAAAACTACATTTAAACACCAAAAAACTCTTAACCATCTCCGTGGAGATGTTGCCTGTGCAACGGCAAAGAGAATGACTGGGGTGGGCGGAGCCTAGGAGGGATCATGTGACCAGCTTTGCTGGGACTCTTTGCCATTTCCTGTTGGGGAAGAGAATATCCCACAAGTAAGGATGACGCCGTGGACCGGACACACCAATGTTGGAGAAAGCAAATTAAAGCTGGCAACCGGTTAGCAAACTACAGCACCATGCCACAGCCTCTGCTGTGGCCCTACCTTCCTTGGGGATTAGTTTTGATTGAAAATAAGCCTCTCTGAAGTCCTCAAGTAATCTCTGAACTCTTCACATGGAGCTGCATGATGCTGTCTGTAAAATCAACTGCGTAACTGAGGCGCGAATTTCAGGCCCCCTCCCTCTTCACTCTGGAGTTGTGGGGCCTTCCCAAGCCAAAATAGGTGTCTAAATATATGCCATGCGGAATAAACCCCAAAAAAGTGTTTCAAATGTAATATAAACTTGCATAAATATCAGATTTTTGTAAAAAAATAATCGATTGCCCCTTAACAGTGTTCACCAGTGTTTTGAGCCCTTTCAAATAAGCCTTCCTTCTATACTAAGTCTCAGAATATGGCTTACCTTTCCCACATGGGGATTCTTGTCAGTCTTCTAGCATTACTAAGTCTTGACTAGAAAAAATGACTGAAACATACCTTAAAGCAGTTAAGCCTGCAAACTGTTCCCCCCAACTGAAGTTTTCTGGTACTCAATAGTCCTGTGTGGGAACAGCAATGGATTTTAGTTACAACATGCTAAAATCGTTTTCCTCTCAGCAGAAATCTTCATCACTTTCTGCCACAGAGTAAATAGTACAAACCGGCACTATTTTAAAATAACAAACTTTTGATTGAAGAAATAAAAACTACAAATCTAACACCACATTCACTTTACCCTCCCGTGGAGATGCTACTTGTTAAAGCGGCAAAGAGAATGACTGGGGGGGGCGGAGCCTGAGGGGGAGCTATATGGACAGCTCTGCTGTGTGCTCTCTTTGCCACTTCCTGTAGGGAATGAGAATATCCCACAAGTAAGGATGAATCCGTGGACTGGATACACCATGTAAGAGAAATAAACATTAGCAAAAACGTGTACTGTGCCTTTAAGAAAAGAAAAAAGTGCACAATTTTTCAAAAATGCACAAAAAACGTTAAATTATTCCAAAATTCGTTTGGTTAATCCAAAAATTACTGCACCCAGAAGCAAGGGCAGAAATAAGGCTTTAGAAGTACTTATATCAACATGTAGTCAAAAGATAAATAAAAATACCCTCTAGCTGTGGCGCCTACCTGCCCCCAGGGTACTCGAATCAAGTTTCCAACCCTTCAGACCAGCTACACAGTCCAGGAGTCACCGAGTTACTGTTTGCTGCTGCTAAGCCTGAAGAAATTGCGCCAAAATAGGCTCCGCCCCTTAAGGTCAAAAGTTGGAGTAGGCCCAAACACCACATGGAAATGCAGTTTTGCACTAAAGTAAAAATACACACACAATATAACCCTCAAGAATAAAACCAATAAGTTTTAAGTGCCAAAAATAAAAAAACATAAAACATTGTTTTTTATATTGTCTCCCATGTCACATAATGCCCAAATATCAACGAATGATAAATATAAAATAGGGACTCCAGTAACACCCCTCTTATTAAAATAGGTTTCACTGCTTACCCCATTCCCATACAGGGAAATAATGCCAGCCAGTTCTGATACACCAAGTCTCCTCAGAAAAAAAGGCTGCACATACCTTAATGCTGCTTGTAGCATGAAACCGGTCTCCACACTGAAGATGTCTCATGGTCACCTTCAGAAGTCTTGTGGGAACCACCGTGGGTCTTAGTTACAAATGCTAAGATCATCAAACCTCAGGGCAGAAATCTTCTTCCATATCCCCCTGAGGAAAATAGTACTCACCGGTACCATTTAAAATAAAAAAACTTTGTGATTGAATAAACTAAAACTAACACCTCACTTTACCATGTCTTCCTAGTATAACACAGGCAAAGAGAATAACTAAGGGTGGAGGGGAAGGGGAGGGGCTATATATATACAGCTCTGCTGTGGTGCTCTTTGCCACTTCCTGTTAGCAGGAGGTTAATATCCCACAAGTAAGGATGAAATCCGTGGACTCGTCATATCTTTGTAAAAGAAATTATTCTGTTTACCCCTCAGTTTAGCTGCCTTATCCTGAGGTAGGAGATGACCCTTACCTCCCGTAATGTCAGAAATGATTTCTTTCAAGTCAGGCCCAAATAGGGTCTTTCCTTTGGAAGGGATAACCAAAAGCTTTGATTTAGAGGACAAATCAGCAGACCAAGATTTTAACCATAACGCTCTATGCGCTAAAATGGTAAATCCCGCATTCTTAGCCGCCAGCTTGGCAATCTGAAAGGCGGCATCCGTAATAAAAGAATTAGCCAGCTTAAGAGCCTTAATTCTATCTAAGACATCCTCTAAAAAGGAGTCACAGTCTTAAGAGACTCTTCTAAGGCGTCAAACCAAAAGGCTGCCGCAGTTGTAACTGGTACAATGCAGGCCGTCGGTTGTAAAAGAAAACCCTGATGAATAAATAACTTCTTTAGAAGACCCTCCAACTTTTTATCCATAGGATCTTTGAAAGCACAACTGTCCTAAATAGGATATAGTTGTACGCTTAGCCAGGGTAGATATAGCTCCCTCCACCTTAGGGACGGTTTGCCAAGAATCCTGAACAGTGTCAGCTATAGGATACATTTTCTTAAAATTAGGGGAAGGTGAAAACGGGAAACCCGGTCTTTCCCATTCCCGCGTAATAATTTCCGAGTATTTGTCCATCTTACACAATTTCTCTGGTGGTACCACAATAGAGTCACAGTCATCTAGAGTGGCTAAAACCTCCTGAAGTAACAGGCGGAGGTGTTCAAGCTTAAATCTGAAGGACACGACGCCCGAATCTGTCTGAGGTAACACGCTTCCCGAGCGGAAAGTTCCCCCTCAGACAGAAGTTCCCTACCCCCAAAATCAGATCCCTGAGAGGGTACATCGGAAATAGCCAGCAACGCATCAGAAAGCTGCAGTAACCAAGGTGGCTTCTGTCCTGCTGCGGTTGCCCTGCAAAACTGGCAACTTAGATAAAACCTCTGTAAGGGTAGATGACATAACTGCAGCCATATCCTGCAGAGTAAATGGAGTGGACGCGGTTGAGGAACACGGCGTCGCTTGAGTGGGCGTTAAAGGTTGTGACGCTTGGAGAAAGTAGTGGCATACCCTGATTCTCATCAGACTGAGAAGTATCCTTAGACATACTTGCATTAAAGAAAATCTGTTCTTTACATTGTAAGGCCCTTTCAGTACATGAGGGACAAAAAGTAAGAGGGGGTTCCACATTGGCATCTAAACACATAGAACAGGTACTATCCTGAAGTTCAGCCATGTTAAACAGACTAGCAATAGCAATAATAGTCGTTCTTTACTTGATATAATTACCCTTGAAAGTCAAATCTTATAGCAAAATATTTGAAATAAAAAAAGCCTACTGTGCCTTTAAAAAATAAAAGCGCAACAATTTTTCTGCTTGCAGTATAATCACTTTTGCAGCGATAAAAAGTACACTTATATGCACAAACTGACTTAACAAATACTGCTCCGTTTGTTCAGTTCAGCTAATTACAAATTTTTATTACACTCTAGACACTTGCACCTCGCCACAGCACTGCTGCGGCGCCTACCTGCCTCCAGACAACACTGATCTTCCGCGAGCAGCGCTCCCAAGTCTCTTTGTACCCTTATATGCACAAACTGACTTAGGCCACACCGGAGCCCAGGAACCTGCTGCTGATCCGGATGATTACTGAGCTAAGCCTGAAGAAATTGCGCCAAAATAGGCTCCGCCCCTTAAGGTCAAAAGTTGGAGTAGGCCCAAACACCACATGGAAATGCAGTTTTGCACTAAAGTAAAAATACACACACAATATAACCCTCAAGAATAAAACCAATAAGTTTTAAGTGCCAAAAATAAAAAAACATAAAACATTGTTTTTTATATTGTCTCCCATGTCACATAATGCCCAAATATCAACGAATGATAAATATAAAATAGGGACTCCAGTAACACCCCTCTTATTAAAATAGGTTTCACTGCTTACCCCTGTTACAAACTGCTATTTGTGACTGGCCCTTTAAATGGAAGGTTGCCCTGCTTCCCTGGATTTTGGAGAAGCCTATTTGCCAGCCTCCTTCCTCATGACTATGGCCCCTGGAAGATTGTGCCCCTGAGAGTATATTGACTTTTGTTGGGTGTGTGTGGCCCTTTGGGAACCGTCTGGGGACATATTGTGACTTTGGTGAACAATGCCCCCTTTAAGACTATGTCCCCAGACCTGTGAAATGACTTGTCCCTGGCTTTCTCCCACTTGGTTCAGTTTCATTGTGTGCCATTAAGAGTTAAATTTTGTTCAGCTTCAAGAAACCTATTCTAAATACAAGTCTGCTGGGATTAGCTCTAATTAGGTTTAGTGATCAACTTTCCCATTGTCTAATCAGACTAGTATTGATAAGGTGGACTGCATTGTTTTATTGTGTGTAATGTTATCTGCTGAAGTATATGTTGTGGCCTGTCAAAGGGAGTGTCTCTCTATCTAATATCATATGTGTGATGGGGGATTTTATGCCTCCCCCTGAGAGTGTCCTGTTTGCATGTAACCTCAATAAATAGGAGGCTGTGTGCTCCAGCACATCAGACCTATTTTTGACCCTCTAACTTGCAGCTTTGACTCATGTTTGTAGGGGACAGCTTATAATCACTACAGGGATTGCTATGTTTTTCATACTCCCTTAGCTACAGGGATTGCTACAGAAGGAAGAGGTTCGCCTACTGGAGCCTGGTCGTAGGTCCAGGGCGCAGAGCAGACGGCGAGATACCAGCCCAGCAGCGGTGTTTCATAGAGTCTACATTACTTATGGTGGCTACGCAGCAGTTATAGAGTGTCCACGGTGCTGCTGCTCCTTTGGTGAGCACTAGGAGCATCCTTTTCTACGGTCCAACTTCCAGCCAGCCTGGAGGCAACCGTAACAACCCCATTCCCATACAGGGAAATAATGCCAGCCAGTTCTGATACACCAAGTCTCCTCAGAAAAAAAGGCTGCACATACCTTAATGCTGCTTGTAGCATGAAACCGGTCTCCACACTGAAGATGTCTCATGGTCACCTTCAGAAGTCTTGTGGGAACCACCGTGGGTCTTAGTTACAAATGCTAAGATCATCAAACCTCAGGGCAGAAATCTTCTTCCATATCCCCCTGAGGAAAATAGTACTCACCGGTACCATTTAAAATAAAAAAACTTCGTGATTGAATAAACTAAAACTAACACCTCACTTTACCATGTCTTCCTAGTATAACACAGGCAAAGAGAATAACTAAGGGTGGAGGGGAAGGGGAGGGGCTATATATATACAGCTCTGCTGTGGTGCTCTTTGCCACTTCCTGTTAGCAGGAGGTTAATATCCCACAAGTAAGGATGAAATCCGTGGACTCGTCATATCTTTGTAAAAGAAATTATTCTGTTTACCCCTCAGTTTAGCTGCCTTATCCTGAGGTAGGAGATGGCCCTTACCTCCCGTAATGTCAGAAATGATTTCTTTCAAGTCAGGCCCAAATAGGGTCTTTCCTTTGGAAGGGATAACCAAAAGCTTTGATTTAGAGGACAAATCAGCAGACCAAGATTTTAACCATAACGCTCTATGCGCTAAAATGGTAAATCCCGCATTCTTAGCCGCCAGCTTGGCAATCTGAAAGGCGGCATCCGTAATAAAAGAATTAGCCAGCTTAAGAGCCTTAATTCTATCTAAGACATCCTCTAAAAAGGAGTCACAGTCTTAAGAGACTCTTCTAAGGCGTCAAACCAAAAGGCTGCCGCAGTTGTAACTGGTACAATGCAGGCCGTCGGTTGTAAAAGAAAACCCTGATGAATAAATAACTTCTTTAGAAGACCCTCCAACTTTTTATCCATAGGATCTTTGAAAGCACAACTGTCCTAAATAGGATATAGTTGTACGCTTAGCCAGGGTAGATATAGCTCCCTCCACCTTAGGGACGGTTTGCCAAGAATCCTGAACAGTGTCAGCTATAGGATACATTTTCTTAAAATTAGGGGAAGGTGAAAACGGGAAACCCGGTCTTTCCCATTCCCGCGTAATAATTTCCGAGTATTTGTCCATCTTACACAATTTCTCTGGTGGTACCACAATAGAGTCACAGTCATCTAGAGTGGCTAAAACCTCCTGAAGTAACAGGCGGAGGTGTTCAAGCTTAAATCTGAAGGACACGACGCCCGAATCTGTCTGAGGTAACACGCTTCCCGAGCGGAAAGTTCCCCCTCAGACAGAAGTTCCCTACCCCCAAAATCAGATCCCTGAGAGGGTACATCGGAAATAGCCAGCAACGCATCAGAAAGCTGCAGTAACCAAGGTGGCTTCTGTCCTGCTGCGGTTGCCCTGCAAAACTGGCAACTTAGATAAAACCTCTGTAAGGGTAGATGACATAACTGCAGCCATATCCTGCAGAGTAAATGGAGTGGACGCGGTTGAGGAACACGGCGTCGCTTGAGTGGGCGTTAAAGGTTGTGACGCTTGGAGAAAGTAGTGGCATACCCTGATTCTCATCAGACTGAGAAGTATCCTTAGACATACTTGCATTAAAGAAAATCTGTTCTTTACATTGTAAGGCCCTTTCAGTACATGAGGGACAAAAAGTAAGAGGGGGTTCCACATTGGCATCTAAACACATAGAACAGGTACTATCCTGAAGTTCAGCCATGTTAAACAGACTAGCAATAGCAATAATAGTCGTTCTTTACTTGATATAATTACCCTTGAAAGTCAAATCTTATAGCAAAATATTTGAAATAAAAAAAGCCTACTGTGCCTTTAAAAAATAAAAGCGCAACAATTTTTCTGCTTGCAGTATAATCACTTTTGCAGCGATAAAAAGTACACTTATATGCACAAACTGACTTAACAAATACTGCTCCGTTTGTTCAGTTCAGCTAATTACAAATTTTTATTACACTCTAGACACTTGCACCTCGCCACAGCACTGCTGCGGCGCCTACCTGCCTCCAGACAACACTGATCTTCCGCGAGCAGCGCTCCCAAGTCTCTTTGTACCCTTATATGCACAAACTGACTTAGGCCACACCGGAGCCCAGGAACCTGCTGCTGATCCGGATGATTACTGAGCGGCTGAGTACGTGAAACTAGGCCCCGTCCACCGTGGGCGTAACTCGAGTCGCACTGAGACACGCATAGGAAGAAAAACAGAATTTATGTTTACCTGATAAATTACTTTCTCCAACGGTGTGTCTGGTCCACGGCGTCATCCTTACTTGTGGGATATTCTCTTCCCCAACAGGAAATGGCAAAGAGCCCAGCAAAGCTGGTCACATGATCCCTCCTAGGCTCCGCCTTCCCCAGTCATTCGACCGACGTAAAGGAGGAATATTTGCATAGGAGAAACCATATGATACCGTGGTGACTGTAGTTAAAGAAAATAAATTATCAGACCTGATTAAAAAACCAGGGCGGGCCGTGGACCGGACACACCGTTGGAGAAAGTAATTTATCAGGTAAACATAAATTCTGTTTTCTCCAACATAGGTGTGTCCGGTCCACGGCGTCATCCTTACTTGTGGGAACCAATACCAAAGCTTTAGGACACGGATGAAGGGAGGGAGCAAATCAGGTCACCTAGATGGAAGGCACCACGGCTTGCAAAACCTTTCTCCCAAAAATAGCCTCAGAAGAAGCAAAAGTATCAAACTTGTAAAATTTAGTAAAAGTGTGCAGTGAAGACCAAGTCGCTGCCTTACATATCTGATCAACAGAAGCCTCGTTCTTGAAGGCCCATGTGGAAGCCACAGCCCTAGTGGAATGAGCTGTGATTCTTTCAGGAGGCTGCCGTCCGGCAGTCTCATAAGCCAATCTGATGATGCTTTTAATCCAAAAAGAGAGAGAGGTAGAAGTTGCTTTTTGACCTCTCCTTTTACCAGAATAAACAACAAACAAGGAAGATGTTTGTCTAAAATCCTTTGTAGCATCTAAATAGAATTTTAGAGCACGAACAACATCCAAATTGTGCAACAAACGTTCCTTCTTTGAAACTGGATTCGGACACAAAGAAGGCACGACTATCTCCTGGTTAATGTGTTTGTTAGAAACAACTTTCGGAAGAAAACCAGGTTTAGTACGTAAAACCACCTTATCTGCATGGAACACCAGATAAGGAGGAGAACACTGCAGAGCAGATAATTCTGAAACTCTTCTAGCAGAAGAAATTGCAACCAAAAACAAAACTTTCCAAGATAATAACTTAATATCAACGGAATGTAAGGGTTCAAACGGAACCCCCTGAAGAACTGAAAGAACTAAATTGAGACTCCAAGGAGGAGTCAAAGGTTTGTAAACAGGCTTGATTCTAACCAGAGCCTGAACAAAGGCTTGAACATCTGGCACAGCTGCCAGCTTTTTGTGAAGTAACACAGACAAGGCAGAAATCTGTCCCTTCAAGGAACTTGCAGATAATCCTTTCTCCAAACCTTCTTGAAGAAAGGATAGAATCTTAGGAATTTTTACCTTGTCCCAAGGGAATCCTTTAGATTCACACCAACAGATATATTTTTTCCATATTTTGTGGTAAATTTTTCTAGTTACAGGCTTTCTGGCCTGAACAAGAGTATCAATGACAGAATCTGAGAACCCTCGCTTTGATAAGATCAAGCGTTCAATCTCCAAGCAGTCAGTTGGAGTGAGACCAGATTCGGATGTTCGAACGGACCTTGAACAAGAAGGTCTCGTCTCAAAGGTAGCTTCCATGGTGGAGCCGATGACATATTCACCAGGTCTGCATACCAAGTCCTGCGTGGCCACGCAGGAGCTATCAAGATCACCGATGCCCTCTCCTGATTGATCCTGGCTACCAGCCTGGGGATGAGAGGAAACGGCGGGAATACATAAGCTAGTTTGAAGGTCCAAGGTGCTACTAGTGCATCTACTAGAGTCGCCTTGGGATCCCTGGATCTGGACCCGTAGCAAGGAACCTTGAAGTTCTGACGAGAGGCCATCAGATCCATGTCTGGAATGCCCCACAATTGAGTAATTTGGGCAAAGATTTCCGGATGGAGTTCCCACTCCCCCGGATGAAATGTCTGACGACTCAGAAAATCCGCTTCCCAATTTTCCACTCCTGGGATGTGGATTGCAGACAAGTGGCAGGAGTGAGTCTCCGCCCATTGAATGATTTTGGTCACTTCTTCCATCGCCAGGGAACTCCTTGTTCCCCCCTGATGGTTGATGTACGCAACAGTCGTCATGTTGTCTGATTGAAACCGTATGAACTTGGCCTTTGCTAGCTGAGGCCAAGCCTTGAGAGCATTGAATATCGCTCTCAGTTCCAGAATATTTATCGGGAGAATAGATTCTTCCCGAGACCAAAGACCCTGAGCTTTCAGGGGTCCCCAGACCGCGCCCCAGCCCACCAGACTGGCGTCGGTCGTGACAATGACCCACTCTGGTCTGCGGAAGCTCATCCCCTGTGACAGGTTGTCCAGGGACAGCCACCAACGGAGTGAATCTCTGGTCCTCTGATCTACTTGTATCGTCGGAGACAAGTCTGTATAGTCCCCATTCCACTGACTGAGCATGCACAGTTGTAATGGTCTTAGATGAATTCGCGCAAAAGGAACTATGTCCATTGCCGCTACCATCAAACCTATTACTTCCATGCACTGCGCTATGGAAGGAAGAGGAACAGAATGAAGTATTTGACAAGAGTTTAGAAGTTTTGATTTTCTGGCCTCTGTCAGAAAAATCCTCATTTCTAAGGAGTCTATTATTGTTCCCAAGAAGGGAACCCTTGTTGACGGAGATAGAGAACTTTTTTCTACGTTCACTTACCACCCGTGAGATCTGAGAAAGGCCAGGACAATGTCCGTGTGAGCCTTTGCTTGAGGAAGGGACGACGCTTGAATCAGAATGTCGTCCAAGTAAGGTACTACTGCAATGCCCCTTGGTCTTAGCACCGCTAGAAGGGACCCTAGTACCTTTGTGAAAATCCTTGGAGCAGTGGCTAATCCGAACGGAAGTGCCACAAACTGGTAATGCTTGTCCAGGAATGCGAACCTTAGGAACCGATGATGTTCCTTGTGGATAGGAATATGTAGATACGCATCCTTTAAATCCACCGTGGTCATGAATTGACCTTCCTGGATGGAAGGAAGAATTGTTCGAATGGTTTCCATTTTGAACGATGGAACCTTGAGAAACTTGTTTAGGATCTTGAGATCTAAGATTGGTCTGAATGTTCCCTCTTTTTTGGGAACTACGAACAGATTGGAGTAGAACCCCATCCCTTGTTCTCCTAAAGGAACAGGATGAATCACTCCCATTTTTAACAGGTCTTCTACACAATGTAAGAATGCCTGTCCTTTT
Organism: Bombina bombina; assembly: GCF_027579735.1. Taxonomy (NCBI): domain Eukaryota; kingdom Metazoa; phylum Chordata; class Amphibia; order Anura; family Bombinatoridae; genus Bombina; species Bombina bombina. The sequence goes on from NC_069500.1 coordinate 1,439,033,960, forward strand.
ATGTGGTCTGAAGACAATTGAGACCTGTGGAACCTCCCCCTTGGGGGAAGCCCCTTGAATTCCAGAAGATAACCTTGGGAGACTATTTCTAGTGCCCAAGGATCCAGAACATCTCTTGCCCAAGCCTGAGCGAAGAGAGAGAGTCTGCCCCCCACCAGATCCGGTCCCGGATCGGGGGCCAACATCTCATGCTGTCTTGGTAGCAGTGGCAGGTTTCTTGGCCTGCTTTCCTTTGTTCCAGCCTTGCATTGGTCTCCAGGCTGGCTTGGCTTGAGAAGTATTACCCTCTTGCTTAGAGGACGTAGCACTTGGGGCTGGTCCGTTTCTGCGAAAGGGACGAAAATTAGGTTTATTTTTGGCCTTGAAAGACCTATCCTGAGGAAGGGCGTGGCCCTTGCCCCCAGTGATATCAGAGATAATCTCTTTCAAGTCAGGGCCAAACAGCGTTTTCCCCTTGAAAGGAATGTTAAGCAATTTGTTCTTGGAAGACGCATCCGCTGACCAAGATTTTAACCAAAGCGCTCTGCGCGCCACAATAGCAAAACCAGAATTTTTCGCCGCTAACCTAGCCAATTGCAAAGTGGCGTCTAGGGTGAAAGAATTAGCCAATTTGAGAGCATGAATTCTGTCCATAATCTCCTCATAAGAAGAAGAATTATTATTGAGCGCCTTTTCTAGCTCATCGAACCAGAAACACGCTGCTGTAGTGACAGGAACAATGCATGAAATTGGTTGTAGAAGGTAACCTTGCTGAACAAACATCTTTTTAAGCAAACCTTCAAATTTTTTATCCATAGGATCTTTGAAAGCACAACTATCTTCTATGGGTATAGTGGTGCGTTTGTTTAGAGTAGAAACCGCCCCCTCGACCTTGGGGACTGTCTGCCATAAGTCCTTTCTGGGGTCGACCATAGGAAACAATTTTTTAAATATGGGGGGAGGGACGAAAGGTATACCGGGCCTTTCCCATTCTTTATTTACAATGTCCGCCACCCGCTTGGGTATAGGAAAAGCTTCGGGGGGCCCCGGGACCTCTAGGAACTTGTCCATTTTACATAGTTTCTCTGGAATGACCAAATTCTCACAATCATCCAGAGTGGATAACACCTCCAGAGCGCGGAGATGTTCCAATTTAAATTTAAATGTAATCACATCAGGTTCAGCTTGTTGAGAAATTTTCCCTGAATCTGAAATTTCTCCCTCAGACAAAACCTCCCTGGCCCCCTCAGACTGGGGTAGGGGCCCTTCAGAACCAATATCATCAGCGTCCTCATGCTCTTCAGTATTTTCTAAAACAGAGCAGTCGCGCTTTCGCTGATAAGTGGGCATTTTGGCTAAAATGTTTTTGATAGAATTATCCATTACAGCCGTTAATTGTTGCATAGTAAGGAGTATTGGCGCGCTAGATGTACTAGGGGCCTCCTGTGTGGGCAAGACTGGTGTAGACGAAGGAGGGGATGATGCAGTACCATGCTTACTCCCCTCACTTGAGGAATCATCTTGGGCATCATTTTCTCTAAATTTTGTGTCACATAAATCACATCTATTTAAATGAGAAGGAACCTTGGCTTCCCCACATTCAGAACACAGTCTATCTGGTAGTTCAGACATGTTAAACAGGCAAAAACTTGATAACAAAGTACAAAAAACGTTTTAAAATAAACCGTTACTGTCACTTTAAATTTTAAACTGAACACACTTTATTACTGCAATTGCGAAAAAGTATGAAGGAATTGTTCAAAATTCACCAAAATTTCACCACAGTGTCTTAAAGCCTTAAAAGTATTGCACACCAAATTTGGAAGCTTTAACCCTTAAAATAACGGAACCGGAGCCGTTTTTATATTTAACCCCTTTACAGTCCCTGGTATCTGCTTTGCTGAGACCCAACCAAGCCCAAAGGGGAATACGATACCAAATGACGCCTTCAGAAAGTCTTTTCTATGTATCAGAGCTCCTCACACATGCATCTGCATGTCATGTTTCTCAAAAACAAGTGCGCAATAGAGGCGCGAAAATGAGACTCTGCCTATGATTAGGGAAAGCCCCTAGAGAATAAGGTGTCCAATACAGTGCCTGCCGGTTATTTTACATAATTCCCAAGATTAAAATAATTCCTCAAGGCTATGGAGTATAAAATATGTTTATATATAAATCGATTTAGCCCAGAAAATGTCTACAGTCTTAAAAAGCCCTTGTGAAGCCCTTTTTTTCTTTCTGTAATAAAAATGGCTTACCGGATCCCATAGGGAAAATGACAGCTTCCAGCATTACATCGTCTTGTTAGAATGTGTCATACCTCAAGCAGCAAAAGTCTGCTCACTGTTCCCCCAACTGAAGTTAATTCCTCTCAACAGTCCTGTGTGGAAACAGCCATCGATTTTAGTAACGGTTGCTAAAATCATTTTCCTCTTACAAACAGAAATCTTCATCTCTTTTCTGTTTCAGAGTAAATAGTACATACCAGCACTATTTTAAAATAACAAACTCTTGATTGAATAATAAAAACTACAGTTAAACACTAAAAAACTCTAAGCCATCTCCGTGGAGATGTTGCCTGTACAACGGCAAAGAGAATGACTGGGGAAGGCGGAGCCTAGGAGGGATCATGTGACCAGCTTTGCTGGGCTCTTTGCCATTTCCTGTTGGGGAAGAGAATATCCCACAAGTAAGGATGACGCCGTGGACCGGACACACCTATGTTGGAGAAAACATGTCGGTTTTCACCTCACTCAATATAACGAAAAAAATGACAATGTGCCACTCTTACACACACACTCCCTTAGCCAGTTATAAGATACTACAAATAACGACAGCCCTTGGGGAACAAACCGCATCTCCCAGCGTCAGCCCACACACAGCATAAGTATACGTGAACACAATAGTCACTGCACAAACACACTGATAAATAATAAAAGAAAAGGGAATTCCAGGTACACCATTTCCATTTACATAGTGCATACCGATTATAACTCCCCAGTACAGGGAATAATGTCAGCCTGTTCTTATGTATCTAGTCTCCCCAGAAGCAAATGACTGAACATACCTCAATGCTGAGCGCAGCATGACACGGTTCTCCACACTGAAGATGTTCTTTACACTACCTTCAACCGTTCTGTGGGAACCAGCAGGATCTTAGAGAATGTTTGCTATCATTATCAACAATCAGGGCAGAAATAAAATGTCTCCAATCCTCTTGGGAAGTTATTGACTGACGATTTCTCCCTGAGAAAAATAGTACTCACTGGCACCAATTTAAAACAAAAAACTTCTTGATTGAAGAATCTAAACTAACACCTCACTTTACCTCTTCCTATTACTAACACAGGCAAAGAGAATGACTGGGGTGGGAGGGAAGGGAGGAGCTATATACAGCTCTGCTGTGGTGCTTTTTGCCACTTCCTGCTAAACAGGAGGCGATATCCCATAAGTAAGGATGAAATCCGTGAACTCGTCATATCTTGTAAAAGAAAAGCCCTTAAAGGGACATGAAACCCACATTTTTCATTCAGGATTTAGAAAGAGTATGCAATTTTAAACAACTTTCTAATTTACTTCTATTATCTAATTTGTTTCAATCTCTTGATATTATTTGCTGAAAAACATATCTAGATAGGCTCAGTAGCTGCTGATTGGTAGATGCATATAGATGTCTCATGTGATTGGCTCACCCATGTGCATTGGTATTTCTTTAACAAAGGATATCTAAAAAATGAAACAAATTAGATAATATAAGTAAATTGGAATGTTGTTTAAAATTGTATTCTCTAACTGAATCACGAAAGAAAAAGTTAGGGTTTAGTGTCCCTTTAACATCCTCCATATCAGCAGAGATAATAGGACAAATATACAGTAAGAGAATAAAGAACGCTTGGGAATATATGCCTATACCGGTGACTGAATTATGCCTAGATGAGCCTCATGGTTGCCATCGGGCAAAATACTTATTTGTGACTAAAGCCAAAGTCCCCAGGATGTTGTGGCCAACCAGGTCGGTCCATAATATTAAAGAAAGTCCAGCACCTGTGTTGTAGTAAATGGGTACTCTGTACTGCTGCCCTTCAATACAAGCACTCCATAGGCAAAATGCTGCATAAAATTATAATGAACTAATGAAGTACTGCTGTTATATCCTAAGGCAACAATGTAGGTCCCACATAAATTTGTGCATCTGATCCTGATTCACCTAATTAGCGGTCTCTCATGTCTGACCAGCTTCCTGTATAAGTTATAGAAACCACAAGTCCACAACATCCTTAGTCACCTCTTTACCTGATGTTGCTTAACAAGAAATGTGTAAATAAATCTAACATACAGCTTTCTTAAAGACATTAGGTACTGAATCTCAAAGCCGAATGCTGTTCATCCCACCCACCCCTTGCTGAGAAAGGACCCTTTAATACTAGAGAACGTATGTCATAATGCTCAGGGTTTCCTATGTGTATTTATGTTCTTAGGATTTCCTAGGGCTGTTTCACTCACTTTGCCAGAGGACGTCGCGCTCGATTTACAGCGTCCAGGTCAGCATATCGCAGGTCCAGTTGGCACCCAACAAGAATCACAGGAGTTCGAGGACAGAAGTGCTTAATCTCAGGATACCACATGCTTGTCACATGCCGCAGAGAGTAGGGATTAGCCAGTGAGAAGCATAGGACAACCACATCAGACCTAAGGAGGTGGTACAGAAGAAGTCAGCAGTTACACAATCTCTCTATACAAAACAGGTTGTTAACCCCTCAGATGAAGGTCATCATGTGTTCCTTAAACAAAAGCATTAATATATTTATTTACACCTATCATCTCTCTCCATGCCAGATATTCATCAGAGAAATCTGTACTAAAGTCTAAGCAACAATACACACAATATATCATTTCAACATAAGCTACGGCCAAGTGCTGTTTTCAAACACATCTGAGAATTTACCAGTTGATCTGGTACTGGCTGTTACTAGAGACATTGAAAATTCAAACGGAATGGGTTCTTAAGGCTATATGACATTTTTTAAACAAAACAACTAGAGCTGCAACAACTAATCGTCATAATCGATTAGTTGGTTTGCAATTAGTTGGTCTGTGCACAACACCAGCTGCTTCCCTCCAATGAACTCCTGCATATGGTATTGTGTTTTATGGTTATGTCCTTAGCCTAAAGGACGTCTACAGACATTTACTTGTCACTTTTTCAGGACGTTTACAACTACCCCTGGCTTATGTACAACACAGATATAATAGTCATCATTTTGTTTGTTTATATTAAATCTGGTGATCTGGAACTATGCTTTTCATGATATAGTGCTAAGCTTTACACCTAGCCCCTAGATTGATGGGAGTTATTTAAATTGATGTGCACTATTATCTGTTTGCACAATTATTAGCGTATTGCTTGCTATTGCTGATTATATGTACTGTATAAATAAATGTGTAAGGCTTTGTCCTGTTATTGATATACAGTCCTTAGCGCTTTTGATTTTTGTTTTTTATTGTTTTTTTATATTTTTAATAAATTGTGATAATATGTACCAAATTCAACCTTTATAAGTATATATTCGTTATTTTTAGAGCGGACTAGATATTTCCCCTAACCTTATAGCTGGTTATTTTCCATTGCATATAGATATTCTAGATATTTTTATGTTAGAATGAAGTCAAGGGCTACTTTATTAAGAGGTCCCTTGCCAAGGTAGAAAACACTTAGCATTGGTGAAGAGCTAACAAAGATAAATATCCCACTTTGGTGAAATTGGTAAAACCCTACTTATACACCTCAACAGCCTTTTCTCTGCTGCAGGAAATATAGCTGCAAACAGAGAACCAGCCTTAGCCAGAAGCATGTGGACATGTTGAGATTTTTGCATTTCAATGCAAAGTTTCTGAAAGAGTGAATAACAGAATGTTATTAACAGTGATAGTCTAACTGTTTCTAGTTCTTTTCAAACAGTTTGTGGTTTTGTTTTGTTTAATTATAAAACTGTGCTCTGCTGCTTAAAAATTGAAGAAACAGTTGTGTTAATGTAAAGTTTTAGTCTCAAGTTTATATTTGTAACACTCATTATGTGGATTTTAATTAAAAACATACGCCTAGATTTAGAGTTCTGCGGTAGCCGTCAAAAGCAGCGTTAAGGGCTCCTAACGCTGCTTTTGGCCGCCCGCTGGTATTTAGAGTCGTGTAGGTAAAGGTCTAACGCTCACTTTCAAGCCGCGACTTTTCCATACCGCAGATCCCCTTACGTCA
>NC_069500.1:1439045191-1439056513 GCF_027579735.1 Bombina bombina
AAAAGGAACCTTCCAAGACAACAATGTAATGTCTACTTCATGCCTAGGCTCCATCCCAGCAGAGCCTTAACAAATGGCTGCACATCTGGAAGCTCAGCGAACCTCTTGTGCAGTAACACAGACAGGGCCGAAAACTGCCCCTTCAGGGGACTAGCAGAAAGCCCTTCTCCAGTTCATCCTGGAGAAAAGAATAAGTAGGTCCTCCACACCTATGATAGATGTGATGAGCAACCAGCTTATGAGCTTGAATGAGAATAAAAATAACTCTCTCAGAAAACCCTCTCTTGGCTAGGACTAAGCGTTCAATCTCCACGCAGTAAGCCTAAGAGAATCTAGACATTGATGAACAAAGAGACCTTGGTCAGCAGATCCCTGCGACAAGGTAACTTCCACGGAGGAGATGATGACATCCCCACTAGATCCGCAAACCATATCCTTTGCGGCCAAGACTGAGCAATCGGTATTACTGATGCCTGCTTGACTCAAGCCACTACACTAGGAAGTAGTGGTAACGGCTGGAAAGGATAAATTCGATTGAACCTTTAAGGCACCGCTAATGCATCTGTTAGCTCCGCATGAGGATCCCTGTAACGTGACCCATATCTGGGTAGCTTGGTATTGAGACGACATAAGATCTTCCTCTTACAAATCTCCGCAAACACTCAGGATGGAGAGACCATTCCCCCGAATGAAAGGATTGTCTGCTGAGGAAATCCGCTTCCCAGATGTCCACACCCGGAATGTGGATCGCTGACAGCGAACAAATGTGGTTCTCCCCCACACCAGAATACGAGATACTTCCCTCATAACTAGGGGAGCTTCTCGTTCCCCCCTGATGGTTGATGCAAGCCGCCGAGCATATATTGTCTGATTGGAATCTGATTAACTGAGCCGAACCCGGCAGAGGCCAAGCCTTCAGAGCATTGTAAATTGCAAGAAGATCCAAAATTAGATCAGGAGGGAGCTTTACCTCCTGAGACATAGGCCCTGCGTCTTCCTGGCACCCCCAACAGCTCACCATCCTGACAGACTCGCAACTGTAGTCACAATCATCCAGGAAGGTCTTGAGACGGATGTCCCTCAGGACAGGTGATCCGGACAAAACCAACAAGATAGTGATTCTCTTGATCAGTTGTCCATAGAAATCTAGTTCCTATACTGTGTAATGTTATTGTTCTGCAGCTGTCACATCTAGTGTAGGCTGTAACCAGTGTGACATCTAGTTCCCATACTGTGTAATGTTATTGTTCTGCAGCTGTCACATCTAGTGTAGGCTGTAACCAGTGTGACATCTAGTTCCTATACTGTGTAATGTTATTGTACTGCAGCTGTCACATCTAGTGTAGGGTGTGACATCTAGTTCCTATACTGTGTAATGTTATTGTTCTGCAGCTGTCACATCTAGTGTAGGCTGTAACCAGTGTGACATCTAGTTCCTATACTGTGTAATGTTATTGTACTGCAGCTGTCACATCTAGTGTAGGCTGTAACCAGTGTGACATCTAGTTCCTATACTGTATAATGTTATTGTACTGCAGCTGTCACATCTAGTGTAGACTGTAACCAGTGTGACATCTAGTTCCTATACTATATAATATTATTGTTCTGCAGCTGTCACATCTAGTGTAGGCTGTAACCAGTGTGACATCTAGTTCCTATACTGTATAATGTTATTGTACTGCAGCTGTCACATCTAGTGTAGACTGTAACCAGTGTGACATCTAGTTCCTATACTGTGTAATGTTATTGTTCTGCAGCTGTCACATCTAGTGTAGGCTGTAACCAGTGTGACATCTAGTTCCTATACTGTGTAATGTTATTGTTCTGCAGCTGTCACATCTATGTGTAGGCTGTAACCAGTGTGACATCTAGTTCCTATACTGTGTAATGTTATTGTTCTGCAGCTGTCACATCTATGTGTAGGCTGTAACCAGTGTGACATCTAGTTCCTATACTGTGTAATGTTATTGTTCTGCAGCTGTCACATCTATGTGTAGGCTGTAACCAGTGTGACATCTAGTTCCTATACTGTGTAATGTTATTGTTCTGCAGCTGTCACATCTAGTGTAGGCTGTAACCAGTGTGACATCTAGTTCCTATACTGTGTAATGTTATTGTACTGCAGCTGTCACATCTAGTGTAGGCTGTAACCAGTGTGACATCTAGTTCCTATACTGTGTAATGTTATTGTTCTGCAGCGGTCACATCTAGTCTAGGCTGTAACCAGTGTGACATCTAGTTCCTATACTGTGTAATGTTATTGTTCTGCAGCTGTCACATCTAGTGAAGGCTGTAACCAGTGTGACATCTAGTTCCTATACTGTGTAATGTTATTGTACTGCAGCTGTCACATCTATGTGTAGGCTGTAACCAGTATGACATCTAGTTCCTATACTGTGTAATGCTATTGTTCTGCAGCTGTCACATTGATGTGTAGGCTGTAACCAGTGTGACATCTAGTTCCTATACTGTGTAATGTTATTGTTCTGCAGCTGTCACATCTATGTGTAGGCTGTAACCAGTGTGACATCTAGTTCCTATACTGTGTAATGTTATTGTTCTGCAGCTGTCACATCTATGTGTAGGCTGTAACCAGTGTGACATCTAGTTCCTATACTGTGTAATGTTATTGTTCTGCAGCGGTCACATCTAGTGTAGACTGTAACCAGTGTGACATCTAGTTCCTATACTGTGTAATGTTATTGTTCTGCAGCGGTCACATCTAGTGTAGACTGTAACCAGTGTGACATCTAGTTCCGATACTGTGTAATGTTATTGTACTGCAGCTGTCACATCTAGTGTAGGCTGTAACCAGTGTGACATCTAGTTCCTATACTGTGTAATGCTATTGTTCTGCAGCTGTCACATTGATGTGTAGGCTGTAACCAGTGTGACATCTAGTTCCTATACTGTGTAATATTATTGTTCTGCAGCTGTCACATCTAGTGTAGGCTGTAACAAGTGTGACATCTAGTTCCTATACTGTGTAATGTTATTGCTCTGCAGCTGTCACATATATGTGTAGGCTGTAATCAGTGTGACATCTAGTTAATATACTGTGTAATGTTATTGTACTGCAGCCGTAACATCTATGTGTAGGCTGTAACCAGTGTGACATCTAGTTCCTATACTGTGTAATGTTATTGTTCTGCAGCTGTCACATCTAGTGTAGGCTGTAACCAATGTGACATCTAGTTCCTATACTGTATAATGTTATTGTACTGCAGCTGTCACATCTAGTGTAGGCTGTAACCAGTGTGACATCTAGTTCCTATACTATGTAATGTTATTGTTCTGCAGCTGTCACATCTATGTGTAGGCTGTAACCAGTGTGACATCTAGTTCCTATACTGTGTAATGTTATTGTTCTGCAGCTGTCACATCTAGTGTAGGCTGTAACCAGTGTGACATCTAGTTCCTATACTGTGTAATGTTATTGTTCTGCAGCTGTCACATCTAGTGTAGGCTGTAACCAGTGTGACATCTAGTTCCTATACTGTGTAATGTTATTGTTCTGCAGTTGTCACATCTAGTGTAGGCTGTAACCAGTGTGACATCTAGTTCCTATACTGTGTAATGTTATTGTTCTGCAGTTGTCACATCTAGTGTAGGCTGTAACCAGTGTGACATCTAGTTCCTATACTGTGTAATGTTACTGTTCTGCAGCTGTCACATCGATGTGTAGGCTGTAACCAGTGTGACATCTAGTTCCTATACTGTGTAATATTATTGTTCTGCAGCTGTCACATCTAGTGTAGGCTGTAACCAGTGTGACATCTAGTTCCTATACTGTATAATGTTATTGTACTGCAGCTGTCACATCTATGTGTAGGCTGTAACCAGTGTGACATCTAGTTCCTATACTGTGTAATGTTATTGTTCTGCAGCTGTCACATCTAGTGTAGGCTGTAAACAGTGTGACATCTAGTTCCTATACTGTGTAATGTTATTGTTCTGCAGCTGTCACATCTATGTGTAGGCTGTAACCAGTGTGACATCTAGTTCCTATACTGTGTAATGTTATTGTTCTGCAGCTGTCACATCTATGTGTAGGCTGTAACCAGTGTGACATCTAGTTCCTATACTGTGTAATGTTATTGTTCTGCAGCTGTCACATCTAGTGTAGGCTGTAACCAGTGTGACATCTAGTTCCTATACTGTGTAATGTTATTGTACTGCAGCTGTCACATCTAGTGTAGGCTGTAACCAGTGTGACATCTAGTTCCTATACTGTGTAATGTTATTGTTCTGCAGCGGTCACATCTAGTCTAGGCTGTAACCAGTGTGACATCTAGTTCCTATACTGTGTAATGTTATTGTTCTGCAGCTGTCACATCTAGTGAAGGCTGTAACCAGTGTGACATCTAGTTCCTATACTGTGTAATGTTATTGTACTGCAGCTGTCACATCTATGTGTAGGCTGTAACCAGTATGACATCTAGTTCCTATACTGTGTAATGTTATTGTTCTGCAGCTGTCACATCTATGTGTAGGCTGTAACCAGTGTGACATCTAGTTCCTATACTGTGTAATGTTATTGTTCTGCAGCTGTCACATCTAGTGTAGGCTGTAACCAGTGTGACATCTAGTTCCTATACTGTGTAATGTTATTGTTCTGCAGCTGTCACATCTATGTGTAGGCTGTAACCAGTGTGACATCTAGTTCCTATACTGTGTAATGTTATTGTTCTGCAGCGGTCACATCTAGTGTAGACTGTAACCAGTGTGACATCTAGTTCCTATACTGTGTAATGCTATTGTTCTGCAGCTGTCACATTGATGTGTAGGCTGTAACCAGTGTGACATCTAGTTCCTATACTGTGTAATATTATTGTTCTGCAGCTGTCACATCTAGTGTAGGCTGTAACAAGTGTGACATCTAGTTCCTATACTGTGTAATGTTATTGCTCTGCAGCTGTCACATATATGTGTAGGCTGTAATCAGTGTGACATCTAGTTAATATACTGTGTAATGTTATTGTACTGCAGCCGTAACATCTATGTGTAGGCTGTAACCAGTGTGACATCTAGTTCCTATACTGTGTAATGTTATTGTTCTGCAGCTGTCACATCTAGTGAAGGCTGTAACCAGTGTGACATCTAGTTCCTATACTGTGTAATGTTATTGTACTGCAGCTGTCACATCTATGTGTAGGCTGTAACCAGTATGACATCTAGTTCCTATACTGTGTAATGTTATTGTTCTGCAGCTGTCACATCTATGTGTAGGCTGTAACCAGTGTGACATCTAGTTCCTATACTGTGTAATGTTATTGTACTGCAGCTGTCACATCTAGTGTAGGCTGTAACCAGTGTGACATCTAGTTCCTATACTATATAATATTATTGTTCTGCAGCTGTCACATCTAGTGTAGACTGTAACCAGTGTGACATCTAGTTCCTATACTATATAATATTATTGTTCTGCAGCTGTCACATCTAGTGTAGGCTGTAACCAGTGTGACATCTAGTTCCTATACTGTGTAATGTTATTGTTCTGCAGCGGTCACATCTAGTGTAGACTGTAACCAGTGTGACATCTAGTTCCTATACTGTGTAATGCTATTGTTCTGCAGCTGTCACATTGATGTGTAGGCTGTAACCAGTGTGACATCTAGTTCCTATACTGTGTAATATTATTGTTCTGCAGCTGTCACATCTAGTGTAGGCTGTAACCAGTGTGACATCTAGTTAATATACTGTGTAATGTTATTGTACTGCAGCCGTAACATCTATGTGTAGGCTGTAACCAGTGTGACATCTAGTTCCTATACTATGTAATGTTATTGTTCTGCAGCTGTCACATCTATGTGTAGGCTGTAACCAGTGTGACATCTAGTTCCTATACTGTGTAATGTTATTGTTCTGCAGCTGTCACATCTAGTGTAGGCTGTAACCAGTGTGACATCTAGTTCCTATACTGTGTAATGTTACTGTTCTGCAGCTGTCACATCTAGTGTAGGCTGTAACCAGTGTGACATCTAGTTCCTATACTGTATAATGTTATTGTACTGCAGCTGTCACATCTAGTGTAGGCTGTAACCAGTGTGACATCTAGTTCCTATACTATGTAATGTTATTGGTCTGCAGCTGTCACATCTAGTGTAGGCTGTAACCAGTGTGACATCTAGTTCCTATACTGTGTAATGTTATTGTTCTGCAGCTGTCACATCTAGTGTAGGCTGTAACCAGTGTGACATCTAGTTCCTATACTGTGTAATGTTATTGTTCTGCAGCTGTCACATCTAGTGTAGGCTGTAACCAGTGTGACATCTAGTTCCTATACTGTGTAATGTTATTGTTCTGCAGCTGTCACATCTATGTGTAGGCTGTAACCAGTGTGACATCTAGTTCCTATACTGTGTAATGTTATTGTTCTGCAGCTGTCACATCTAGTGTAGGCTGTAACCAGTGTGACATCTAGTTCCTATACTGTGTAATGTTATTGTTCTGCAGTTGTCACATCTAGTGTAGGCTGTAACCAGTGTGACATCTAGTTCCTATACTGTATAATGTTATTGTACTGCAGCTGTCACATCTAGTGTAGACTGTAACCAGTGTGACATCTAGTTCCTATACTGTGTAATGTTATTGTTCTGCAGCTGTCACATCTATGTGTAGGCTGTAACCAGTGTGACATCTAGTTCCTATACTGTGTAATGTTATTGTTCTGCAGTTGTCACATCTAGTGTAGGCTGTAACCAGTGTGACATCTAGTTCCTATACTGTATAATGTTATTGTACTGCAGCTGTCATATCTAGTGTAGGCTGTAACCAGTGTGACATCTAGTTCCTATACTGTGTAATGTCATTGTTCTGCAGTTGTCACATCTAGTGTAGGCTGTAACCAGTGTGACATCTAGTTCCTATACTGTATAATGTTATTGTACTGCAGCTGTCACATCTAGTATAGGCTGTAACCAGTGTGACATCTAGTTCCTATACTGTGTAATGTTATTGTTCTGCAGTTGTCACATCTAGTGTAGGCTGTAACCAGTGTGACATCTAGTTCCTATACTGTATAATGTTATTGTACTGCAGCTGTCACATCTAGTGTAGGCTGTAACCAGTGTGACATCTAGTTCCTATACTGTGTAATGTTATTGTTCTGCAGCTGTCACATCTAGTGTAGGCTGTAACCAGTGTGACATCTAGTTCCTATACTGTGTAATGTTATTGTACTGCAGCTGTCACATCTAGTGTAGGCTGTAACCAGTGTGACATCTAGTTCCTATACTGTGTAATGTTATTGTTCTGCAGCTGTCACATCTAGTGTAGGCTGTAACCAGTGTGACATCTAGTTCCTATACTGTGTAATGTTATTGTACTGCAGCTGTCACATCTAGTGTAGGCTGTAACCAGTGTGACATCTAGTTCCTATACTGTGTAATGTTATTGTTCTGCAGCTGTCACATCTAGTGTAGGCTGTAACCAGTGTGACATCTAGTTCCTATACTGTGTAATGTTATTGTACTGCAGCTGTCATATCTAGTGTAGGCTGTAACCAGTGTGACATCTAGTTCCTATACTGTGTAATGTTATTGTTCTGCAGCTGTCACATCTATGTGTAGGCTGTAACCAGTGTGACATCTAGTTCCTATACTGTGTAATGTTACTGTTCTGCAGCTGTCACATCTAGTGTAGGCTGTAACCAGTGTGACATCTAGTTCCTATACTGTGTAATGTTATTGTTCTGCAGCTGTCACATCTATGTGTAGGCTGTAACCAGTGTGACATCTAGTTCCTATACTGTGTAATGTTACTGTTCTGCAGCTGTCACATCAATGTGTAGGCTGTAACCAGTGTGACATCTAGTTCCTATACTGTGTAATGTTATTGTTCTGCAGCTGTCACATCTAGTGTAGGCTGTAACCAGTGTGACATCTAGTTCCTATACTGTGTAATGTTATTGTTCTGCAGCTGTCACATCTAGTGTAGGCTGTAACCAGTGTGACATCTAGTTCCTATACTGTGTAATGTTATTGCTCGGCTGCTGTCACATCTATGTGTAGGCTGTAACCAGTGTGATATCTAGTTCCTATACTGTGTAATGTTATTGTTCTGCAGCTGTCACATCTAGTGTAGGCTGTAACCAGTGTGACATTTAGTTCCTATACTGTGTAATGTTATTGTTCTGCAGCGGTCACATCTAGTGTAGGCTGTAACCAGTGTGACATCTAGTTCCTATACTGTGTAATGTTATTGTTCTGCAGCTGTCACATCTATGTGTAGGCTGTAACCAGTGTGACATCTAGTTCCTATACTGTGTAATGTTACTGTTCTGTAGCTGTCACATCGATGTGTAGGCTGTAACCAGTGTGACATCTAGTTCCTATACTGTGTAATGTTATTGTTCTGCAGCTGTCACATCTAGTGTAGGCTGTAACCAGTGTGACATCTAGTTCCTATACTATATAATATTATTGTTCTGCAGCTGTCACATCTAGTGTAGGCTGTAACCAGTGTGACATCTAGTTCCTATACTGTATAATGTTATTGTTCTGCAGCTGTCACATCTATGTGTAGGCTGTAACCAGTGTGACATCTAGTTCCTATACTGTGTAATGTTATTGTTCTGCAGCTGTCACATCTAGTGTAGGCTGTAACCAGTGTGACATCTAGTTCCTATACTATATAATATTATTGTTCTGCAGCTGTCACATCTATGTGTAGGCTGTAACCAGTGTGACATCTAGTTCCTATACTGTGTAATGTTATTGTTCTGCAGCTGTCACATCTAGTGTAGGCTGTAACCAGTGTGACATCTAGTTCCTATACTGTGTAATGTTATTGTTCTGCAGCTGTCACATCTAGTGTAGGCTGTAACCAGTGTGACATCTAGTTCCTATACTATATAATATTATTGTTCTGCAGCTGTCATATCTAGTGTAGGCTGTAACCAGTGTGACATCTAGTTCCTATACTGTGTAATGTTATTGTTCTGCAGCTGTCACATCTAGTGTAGGCTGTAACCAGTGTGACATCTAGTTCCCATACTGTGTAATGTTATTATTCTGCAGTTGTCACATCTAGTAAAGGCTGTAACCAGTGTGACATCTAGTTCCTATACTGTGTAATGTTATTGTTCTGCAGCTGTCACATCTAGTAAAGGCTGTAACCAGTGTGACATCTAGTTCCTATACTGTGTAATGTTATTGTTCTGCAGCTGTCACATCTAGTGTAGGCTGTAACCAGTGTGACATCTCGTTCCTATACTGTGTAATATTATTGTTCTGCAGCTGTCACATCTAGTGTAGGCTGTAACCAGTGTGACATCTAGTTCCTATACTGTGTAATGTTATTGTTCTGCAGCTGTCACATCTAGTGTAGGCTGTAACCAGTGTGACATCTAGTTCCTATACTGTGTAATGTTATTGTTCTGCAGCTGTCACATCTAGTGTAGGCTGTAACCAGTGTGACATCTAGTTCCTATACTGTGTAATGTTATTGTTCTGCAGCTGTCACATCTAGTGTAGGCTGTAACCAGTGTGACATCTAGTTCCTATACTGTGTAATGTTATTGTACTGCAGCTGTCACATCTAGTGTAGGCTGTAACCAGTGTGACATCTAGTTCCTATACTGTGTAATGTTATTGTTCTGCAGCGGTCACAAGTTTGACAACATAATCTTATAATAGTGGCACTAATGACAGACGATGGGAGGGTCACAACGGCTTCTATGGGAGCTCACACATGCTGCTGATGCAGGAAATAAGTCCAGACATTTGAGGCAAATTAAAGGTTTAGCACACCCATAAGTCAGCGACATCAGTAAGCAATTAGTGCTAGACACTGAAGCCCAGACGCAAAGCCCAGCAAAGAGATATCACATACTGTATGTACTTTATACCCCAGTGACTGACACACACTACATCACAACAAACAGAAGCATTAATATCACATACTGTATGTACTTTATACCCCAGTGACTGACACACACTACATCACAACAAACAGAAGCATTAATATCTCATACCTGTATGTACTTTATACCCAGTGACTGACACACACTACATCACCAACAAACAGAAGCATTAATATCACATACTGTAGGTACTTGAGACCCCCAGTGGACTGTACACACACTACATCGACAACAAACGAGAAGCATAATATCACATACGGTATTGTACTTTATACCCAGTGACACACACTACATCACTACAAACGAGCATTAAGTATCACATACAGTAGGGGGGGGGTTCCAGTGACACCTACATCCACAAAAAACGAGCATTAAGATCACATACTTGTATGTACAGTTATACCTCAGTGACTGGACACACGACATCACAACATAACAGAAGCCATTAATATCACATACTGGTAGTGACTCGTATACCCTCAGTGACTGTCACACTACATCACAACAAACAGAAAGCATTAATATCACATACTGTATGTACTTTATTACCCCAGTGACTGTCACATCACTACATCACAACAAACAGACAAGCATTAATATCAACATACTGTAATGTACTTTATAACCCGCAGTGACAGGTCACACTAAATCACAACAAAACAGAAGCATTAATATCACATACTGTATGTACTTTATACCCAGTGACACACACTACATCACAACAAACAGAAGCATTAATATCACATACTGTATGTACTTTATACCCAGTGACTGACACACACTACATCACAACAAACAGAAGCATTAATATCACATACTGTATGTACTTTATACCCAGTGACTGACACACACTACATCACAACAAACAGAAGCATTAATATCACATACTGTATGTACTTTATACCCAGTGACTGACACACACTACATCACAACAAACAGAAGCATTAATATCACATACTGTATGTACTTTATACCCAGTGACACACACTACATCACAACAAACAGAAGCATTAATATCACATACTGTATGTACTTTATACCCAGTGACTGACACACACTACATCACAACAAACAGAAGCATTAATATCACATACTGTATGTACTTTATACCCAGTGACTGACACACACTACATCACAACAAACAGAAGCATTAATATCACATACTGTATGTACTTTATACCCCAGTGACTGACACACACTACATCACAACAAACAGAAGCATTAATATCACATACTGTATGTACTTTATACCCAGTGACTGACACACACTACATCACAACAAACAGAAGCATTAATATCACATACTGTATGTACTTTATACCCAGTGACTGACACACACTACATCACAACAAACAGAAGCATTAATATCACATACTGTATGTACTTTATACCCAGTGACTGTCACACACTACATCACAACAAACAGAAGCATTAATATCACATACTGTATGTACTGT
>NC_069500.1:1439764111-1439921611 GCF_027579735.1 Bombina bombina
GTATATATATATATATATATATATAGTTAGTTAGATAGACATATATATAAACGCACTTATCATGCACTCACTCCCTCAGCCATAGCTTATCCAGTGCCTGGGTGACTCCTCAAATCCCATGCATAAAGAATTCCAAAAAAGGACACTCACAGGACTTGACAATAGAAAAATATCTTTATTTCATACAATTCATCATAGTGTGTCAGTCGACATTTCTACTATGCATCTAGCCTTTTTCAAGACAATCTAAAGGCATGATATACATACAAAAATGACATAAAGTGCACAGATAAACATTGTGACCACCCCTCATACCTACCCAAATACCAACCCCTGTATTTAAAGTTGACAAACAGAACCTTGGATACATCACCGATAACATATTATATCCAGATCAACAAAAAAATAATAATATTAAGTTATAATCGCGTCTAGAGTTCAATGCTGATATATATTACATGTTAAAGAGAGCCTGGCAGAAAGAAACATTGTAGCAATAATCTGTTCATTACACTTATTGTGCACTTTTATAAATACCGGTAGCCCCCATTAGTACCCAAAATATCAACTCACTGGTGTAACTTCAACTAGCATTCAATCATTGTGGCATGGTACACAGAATATATACTAACATGTTGTTCACATAGTATGGGAAATGTCATGCCCACCGGAGCAACAACGGCTACAAATGTAACTATATCACAAACATCCACTACTATAACCCCTTCTCATACCAAATCGCTATATCATAACTGCATAACTTGCTATATATTACAGGTCACTCTCCCATAAGCATAAAGCCAAAACTACAAATATTTTTACCACCACTAAAAGCGTACACAAACATATCTATATCAGTTAGAGAAACCTCTCAGCGTTTCCATGTGCCATTCTGTGATAAAGTATGCACCTGTTACAGGCCAAGCCCCTTATTAAGCCGTCAACCTACTTTCTAATTAGACACAACCGAAATACGTCATAGGTGAGGGCTTACCCATATTCAAATAATTCCAACAGACGCTTAAACACAGAAGCTATTACAACTGTCAGACACCAAAGACCAAACTGGATTAAACCAAAAATATGGGGATCTGCCACCAACAGCTGCCAATGGCATTGCAAGAAAATGTATCTCCATCACTAAACAACCGCATCAAGACAGCAACAGTTAGACTAGATCATGAAGACCAACAGCAAAAAAGGCCGTACAACAAAGAGTGCAAAGCACTGCAAATCCAAAGAGACAGGAACAAATAGGATGCACCGGATGCATGGACACACACGCCAGTCTCCATCCCATATACCATAGAATATCTATGCAACAAACAACCATGTCCCAAATGATATTTCACATGCGGTCCACTAACCACCATGATGGCAACAATAAAAATTATACCAGTAACCAATCAATAAATAAGAAGGAAACAATGGGGGGTAGTTATCAAGCCGTCTACTTTTCTGGCTTCGCCGGCCCAATACGTCCGCCTAAGCTCGCCTACCTTCGCCGCCGCGGACCTTGAATACGTTCGCCTAAGTTATCAAATAAAGCTGTCAAAAAGCCGCGGGGCGATGAGCAGCGGACTGTGACAGTTATCACTCATCCGATCTCGCTGCCCTTCGGCTTTTTCCCAGCTTTATTGCTAGCCTGTCACTAAGCACTCACACTAAACTACACTGTTCTACCCCCTATACCGGCGCCCCCGGAGCCCCCCGCAACTAAATAAAGTTACTAACCCCTAAACCGCCGCTCCTAGACCCCGCCGCAAGTCTTATAAATGTATTAACCCCTAAACCGCCGCTCCTAGACCCCGCCGCAAGTCTTATAAATGTATTAACCCCTAAACCGCCGCTCCCGGACACCGCTGCCACCTACAGTATACCTAGTAACCCCTATCCTGCCCCCCCTATACCGTCGCCCTCTATTATAAAATTATTAACCCCTATCCTGCTGATCCCGCACCTCTCCGCAACTAAATAAATAGTTTAACCCCTAAACTGCCGCTCCATGAACCCGCCGCAACCTATAATAAATTTATTAACCCCTATCCTGCCCCCCACTACGCCGCCGCCACTGTAATAAAATTATTAACCCCTAAACCTAAGTCTAACCCTAACCCTAACGCCCCCTAACTTAAATATTAATTAAATACATCTAAATAAATTAACTCTTATTAACTAAATGAATCCTATTTAAAACTAAATACTTACTTATAAAATAAACCCTAATATAGCTACAATATAACTAATAATTATATTCTAGCTATCTTAGGATTTATATTTATTTTACAGGTACCTTTCAATTTATTTTAACCAGGTACAATAGCTATTAAATAGTTATTAACTATTTAATAGCTTACCTAGCTAAAATAAAGAGAAATGTACCTGTGAAATAAATCCTAACCTAAGTTACAATTACACCTAACACTACACTATACTTTAATAAATTATTCCTATTTAAAAATAAATACTTACCTGTAAAATAAACCCTAAGATAGCTACAATGTAATTAATAATTATATTATAGCTATCTTAGGATTTATATTTATTTTACAGGTAACTTTGTATTTATTTTAGCTAGTTAGAATAGTTATTAAATAGTTATTAACTATTTAATAACTACCTAGCTAAAAGAAATAAAAAATTACCTGTAAAATAAATCCTAACTTAAGTTACAATTAAACCTAATACTACACTATCATTACATTAACTAAATAAATTAACTACAAATAACTACAATGAAATACAATTACATAAACTAACTAAAGTACAAAAAATAAAAAAAGCTAAGTTACAAAAAATAAAAAAATAAGTTACAAACATGTTAAAAATATTACAACAATTTTAAGCTACTTACACCTAATCTAAGCCCCCTAATAAAATAACAAACCCCCCCAAAATAAAAAAAATCCCTACCCTATTCTAAATTACATAAATTTCAAAGCTCTTTTACCTTACCAGCCCTTAAAAGGGCCATTTGTGGGGGCATGCCCCAAAAAGTTCAGCTCTTTTGCCTGTAAAAGAAAAATACAACCCCCCCCCAACATTAAAACCCACCACCCACATACCCCTAATCTAACCCAAACCCCCCTTACAAAAACCTAACACTAATCCCCTGAAGATCATCCTACCTTGAGTCGTCTTCACTCAGCCGAGCCACCGATGGAACTGAAGAGGACATCCGGAGCGGAAGAAGTTAATCCTCCAAGCGGCGCTGAAGAAATCTTCCATCCGATGAAGTCATCATCCAGGCGGCGCTGAAGAAGTCTTCGATCCGGCCGATGTCATCTTCAAAGAGGCGCTGAAGAGGTCTTCTATCCGGGCGAAGTCATCTTCCAAGCCGGGTCTTGAATCTTCCTTCCGCCGACGCGGAACCACCTTCTTCACCGACGGACTACGACGAATGACGGCTCCTTTAAGGGACGTCATCCAAGATGGCGTCCCCTCAATTCCGATTGGCTGATAGGATTCTATCAGCCAATCGGAATTAAGGTAGGAAAATCTGATTGGCTGATGGAATCAGGGGGGTTTGGGTTAGATTAGGGGTATGTGGGTGGTGGGTGGTGGGTTTTAATGTTGGGGGGGGGTTGTATTTTTCTTTTACAGGCAAAAGAGCTGAACTTTTTGGGGCATGCCCCCACAAATGGCCCTTTTAAGGGCTGGTAAGGTAAAAGAGCTTTGAAATTTATGTAATTTAGAATAGGGTAGGGATTTTTTTTATTTTGGGGGGGTTTGTTATTTTATTAGGGGGCTTAGATTAGGTGTAAGTAGCTTAAAATTGTTGTAATATTTTTAACATGTTTGTAACTTATTTTTTTATTTTTTGTAACTTAGCTTTTTTTATTTTTTGTACTTTAGTTAGTTTATGTAATTGTATTTCATTGTAGTTATTTGTAGGTAGTTTATTTAGTTAATTTAATGATAGTGTAGTATTAGGTTTAATTGTAACTTAAGTTAGGATTTATTTTACAGGTAATTTTGTATTTCTTTTAGCTAGGTAGTTATTAAATAGTTAATAACTATTTAATAACTATTCTAACTAGCTAAAATAAATACAAAGATACCTGTAAACTAAATATAAATCCTAAGATAGCTATAATATAAGTATTAATTACATTGTAGCTATCTTAGGGTTTATTTTACAGGTAAGTATTTATTTTTAAATAGGAATAATTTATTAAAGTATAGTGTAGTGTTAGGTGTAATTGTAACTTAGGTTAGGATTTATTTCACAGGTACATTTCTCTTTATTTTAGCTAGGTAAGCTATTAAATAGTTAATAACTATTTAATAGTTATTGTACATGGTTAAAATAAATTGAAAGGTACCTGTAAAATAAATATAAATCCTAAGATAGCTATAATATAATTATTATTTATATTGTAGCTATATTAGGGTTTATTTTAAAGGTAAGTATTTAGTTTTAAATAGGATTCATTTAGTTAATAAGAGTTAATTTATTTAGATTTATTTAATTAATATTTAAGTTAGGGGGCGTTAGGGTTAGGGTTAGACTTAGGTTTAGGGGTTAATAATTTTATTACAGTGGCGGCGGCGTAGTGGGGGGCAGGATAGGGGTTAATAAATTTATTATAGGTGGCGACGGTGTAGGGGGGGCAGATTAGGGGTTAATACATTTAATATAGGTTGCGGCGGGTTCAGGGAGCGGCGGTTTAGGGGTTAATACATTTATTATAGTTGCGGTGGGCTCCGGGAGCGGCGGTTTAGGGGTTAATATGTATAGAGTAGCTTGCGGTGGGCTCCGGGAGCGGCGGTTTAGGGGGTAATAACTTTATTTAGTTGCGGCGGTGTAGGGGGGGTCAGATTAGCGGTGTTTAGACTCGGGGTACATGTTAGGGTGTTAGGTGTAGACAGCTCCCATAGGAATCAATGGGATGTCTGTCAGCAGCGAACTTGTACTTTCGCTATGGTCAGACTCCCATTGATTCCTATGGGATCCGCCGCCTCCAGGGGTGGCGGATTGAAAACCAGGTACGCTGGGCCGGAAAAGTGCCGAGCGTACCTGCTAGTTTTTTGATAGCTAGCAAAAGTAGTGAGAATGTGCCGCACTTGTGTGCGGAACATCTGGAGTGACGTAAGAATCGATCTGTGTCGGACTGAGTCCGGCGGATCGAAGCTTACGTCACAAAATTCTACTTTTGCCGGTCTCGAGCCTTTGATAACTAAGGCGAATCAGCCTCGCCACAAATACGCTGCGGAATTCCAGCGTATTTGAGGTTGACGGCTTGATAACTACCCCCCAATGCCTGCAAATTCACATCTAATATGTCGTGGAGAACAAAGGCCATGACTAAGTGACAACATTAATTGTACAAAAGCTAGATTGAGTCCATCCCAATGAGTGGACCATATTGGGAACCAAACCAGTACCACATGCTTATACATTTAACAACAGACCAAATATTTTAAACCAAGGCTCAAAGGATTTTAATGAAACAGGGCATAGTCTAAATATGTATTCAGACCTCTAGGGGCCATAGTAACTACTCTATTAATCCATTGGACTTCTCTTCTCATGAGTTCCTCATCCCTATTACCCCCTCTCTTTAGAGGAGGAATTCTGTCTATGAGCATAGTTTTCAACATGCCCAGCGACAGCCCCAAAACATCACTGCTCTAGAGGAGATCTGCATGCAGGAATGGGCCAACATACCAGCAACAGTGTGTGACAACCTTGTGAAGACTTACAGAAAACGTTTGACCTCTGTCATTGCCAACAAAGGATATATAACAAAGTATTGAGATGAACTTTTGATATTGACCAAATACTTATTTTCCACCATAATTTGCAAATAAATTCTTTCCAAATCAGACAATGTGATTGTCTGGATTTGTTTCCACATTTTGGCCTCTAGTTATCAACGTGTCTACCTCAAATACGCTGGAATTCCGCAGCGTATTTGAGGCGAGGCTGATTCGCCTTAGTTATCAAGCCCTAGATACTGGCAAAAGTAGAATTTAGTGACGTAAGTTTCGATCCGCCGGACCAAGTGCGGCACAATCTGACTACTTTTGCTAGTTATCAAAAAACTAGCAGGTACGCTCGGCACTTTTCCGGCCCAGTGTACCTGGTTTTCAAACCGCCGCCCTGGAGGCGGCGGATCCCATTGGAATTAATGGGAGTCTGACCATAGCGAAAGCTCATGTTCGCTGCTGCCAGATATCCCATTGCTTCCTATGGGAGGTGTCTACACCTAACACTTTAACATGTACCCCGAGTCTAAACACCCCTAATCTGCCCCCCCTACACCGCTGCAACTAAATAAAGTTATTACCCCCTAAACCGCCGCTCCTGGACACCGCCGCAACTATAATAAACGGATTAACCCCTAAACCGCCGCTCCCGGTCCCCGCCGCAACTATAATAAATATGTTAACCCCTAAACCGCCGCCCCTGGTCCCCGCCGTAACTATAATATATGTATTAACCCCTAAACCGCCGCTCCCGGACCCCGCCGCAACCTACATTATACCTATTAACCCCTATCCTGCCCCCCTACACCGCCGTCACAATAATAAATTTATTAACCCCTATCCTGCGGATCCCGGACCTCGCCGCAACTAAATAAATAGTTTAACCCCTAAACCGCCACTCCCAGACCCCGCCGCAACCTATCTTAAACTTATTAACCCCTAATCTGCCCCCCCTACACCGTCGCCATATATAATAAATTTATTAACCCCTATCCTGCCCCCCCTACACCGCCGCCACTGTAATAAAATTATTAACCCCTATCCTGCCCCCCCTACACCACCGCCACTGTAATAAAATTATTAACCCCTTAACCTAAGTCTAACACTAACCCTAACACCCCCCTAACTTAAATATTAATTAAATAAATCTAAATAATATTTATCTTATTAACTAAATTAATCCTATTTAAAACTAAATACTTACCTTTAAAATAAACCCTAATATAGCTACAATATAAATAATAATTATATTGGAGCTATCTTAGGATTTATTTTTATTTTACAGGCAACTTTCAATTTATTTTAACTAGGTACAATAGCTATTAAATAGTTATTAACTATTTAATAGCTACATAGCTAAAATAAAGAGAAATGTATCTGTAAAATAAAAACTAACCTAAGTAACAATTAAAACTAACACTACACTATACTTTAATAAATTATTCCTATTTAAAACTAAATACTTACCTGTAAAATAAACCCTAAGATAGCTACAATGTAATTAATAATTACATTGTAGCTATTTTAGGATTTATATTTATTTTACAGGTAACTTTGTATTTATTTTAGCTAGTTAGAATAGTTATTAAATAGTTATTAACTATTTAATAACTACCTAGCTAAAAGAAATACAAAATTACCTGCAAAATAAATCCTAACCTAAGTTACAATTAAACCTAACACTACACTATCATTAAATTAATTAAATTAATTCGCTACAAATAACTACAATTAAATACAATTAAATAAACTAACTAAAGTACAAAAAATAAAAAAAGCTAAGTTACAAAAAATAAAAAAAATAAGTTACAAACATTTAAAAAATATTACAACAATTTTAAGCTACTTACACCTAATCTAAGCCCCCTAATAAAATAACAAAGCCCCCCAAAATAAAAAAAATTCCTACCCTATTCTACATTAAAAAGTAAACATCTATTTTGCCTTACCAGCCCTTAAAAGGGCCTTTTGCGGGGCATGCCCCAAATAAAACAGCTCTTTTGCCTGTAAAATAAAAATACAACACCCCCCCCCAACAATAAAACCCACCACCCACATACCCCTAATCTAACCCAAACCCCCCTTAAATAAACCCCCTGAAGATCATCCTACCTTGAGCCGTGTTCAGCCAGCCGACCACCGATGGAACCGAAGAGGAGATCCGGAGCGGCAGAAGTCATCATCAAGGCGGCGCTGAAGAAGTCTTCCATCCGATAGAAGTCTTCATCCAGGTGGCGTCTTCAATCTTCATCCATCCGGAGCGGAGCCATCTGCAGAGGAGCCTACGCAGATCCATCCTCTTCTACCCGACGACGAATGACGGTACCTTTAAGTGATATCATCCAAGATGGCGTCACTCGAATTCTTCAGAGGAGCCTACGCGGATCCATCCTCTTCTTCCCGACGACTAACGACGAATGACGGTACCTTTAAGTGACGTCATCCAAGATGGCGTCACTCGAATTCTGATTGGCTGATAGGATTCTATCAGCCAATCGGAATTAAGGTAGAAAAATCTGATTGGCTGATTGAATCAGCCAATCAGATTTTTATACCTTAATTCCAATTGGCTGATAGAATTGGTTCAGCCAATCGGATTGAATTTGAATCTGATTGGCTAATTCAGTCAGCCAATCAGATTTTTCTACCTTAATTCCAATTGGCTGATAGAATCCTATCAGCCAATCGGAATTCAAGTGACGCCATCTTGGATGACGTCACTTAAAGGTACCGTCATTCGTCGTTAGTCGTCGGGAAGAAGAGGATGGATCCGCGTAGGCTCCTCTGAAGATGACTCCGCTCCGGATGGATGAAGATTGAAGACGCCGCCTGGATGAAGACTTCTATCGGATGGAAGACTTCTTCAGTGCCACCTGGATGATGACTTCTGCCGCTCCGGATCTCCTCTTTGGTTCCATCGGTGGTTGGCTGGCTGAACACGGCTCAAGGTAGGATGATCTTCAGGGGGGTAGTGTTAGGTTTATTTAAGGGGGGTTTGGGTTAGATTAGGGGTATGTGGGTGGTGGGTTTTAATGTTGGGGGGGGGTGTTGTATTTTTATTTTACAGGCAAAAGAGCTGTTTTATTTGGGGCATGCCCCGCAAAAGGCCCTTTTAAGGGCTGGTAAGGCAAAAGAGCTGTTTACTTTTTAATGTAGAATAGGGTAGGGAATTTTTTTATTTTGGGGGGCTTTGTTATTTTATTAGGGGGCTTAGATTAGGTGTAAGTAGCTTAAAATTGTTGTAATATTTTTTAAATGTTTGTAACTTATTTTTTTTATTTTTTGTAACTTAGCTTTTTTGTATTTTTTGTACTTTAGTTAGTTTATTTAATTGTATTTAATTGTAGTTATTTGTAGCTAATTTATTTAATTAATTTAATGATAGTGTAGTGTTAGTTTTAATTGTAACTTAGGTTAGGATTTATTTTACAGGTAAATTTCTCTTTATTTTAGCTAGGTAGCTATTAAATAGTTAATAACTATTTAATAGCTATTGTACCTAGTTAAAATAAATTGAAAGTTGCCTGTAAAATAAAAATAAATCCTAAGATAGCTACAATATAATTATTATTTATATTGTAGCTATATTAGGGTTTATTTTAAAGGTAAGTATTTAGTTTTAAATAGGATTAATTTAGTTAATAAGAGAAATATTATTTAGATTTATTTAATTAATATTTAAGTTAGGGGGTGTTAGGGTTAGTGTTAGACTTAGGTTTAGGGGTTAATAATTTTATTACAGTTGCGGCGGTGTAGGGGGGGCAGGATAGGGGTTAATAATTTTATTACAGTGGCGGCGTTGTAGGGGGGGCAGGATAGGGGTTGATAATTTTATTACAGTGGCGGCGGTGCAGGGGGGGGCAGGATAGGGGTTAATAAATTTATTATAGGTGGCGACAGTGTAGGGGGGGCAGATTAGGGGTTAATAAGTTTAAGATAGGTTGCGGCGGGGTCCGGGAGCGGTGGTTTAGGGGTTAAACTATTTATTTAGTTGCGGCGAGGTCCGGGATCCGCAGGATAGGGGTTAATAAATTTATTATAGGTGGCGGCGGTATAGGGGGGGCAGGATAGGGGTTAATAGGTATAATGTAGGTGGCGGCGATGTCCGGGAGCGGCGGTTTAGGGGTTAATACATTTATAAGAGTTGCGGCGGGGTCTAGGAGCGGCGGTTTAGGGGTTAGTAACTTTATTTAGTTGCGGGGGGCTCCGGGGGTGCCGGTATAGGGGGTAGAACAGTGTAGTTAGTGTGGGTGCTTAGTGACAGCTTGTCAATAAAGCTGTCAAAAAGCCGAAGAGCAGCTAGATCGGATGAGTGATAACTATCACAATCCGCTGCTCATCGCCCCGTATTTGGTGCGCGGCTTTTTGACAGCTTTTTTGATAACTTAGGCGAACGTATTCAGGTCCGCGGCGGCGATGGTAGGCGAGCTTAGGCGGGCGTATTGGACCGGCAAAGGCAGGTAAAGTAGACGGCTTGATAACTACCCCTCACAGTCTCTCATAGTTGAGGTATACCTATGATGAAAATTACATTCCTCTCTCATCTTCTTAAGTGGGAGAACTTGCACAATTGATGGCTGACTAAATACTTTTTTCCCCCACTGTATATATACAAACACACATACATACATACATACGCATATACATACACACACATACACACAGATAAATACACACATACACCTATACATACATACATACACACATTCACACATACATATACACACATACAGATACATATGCCCACAGACACACACACACACACACACATATATATATATATATATATATATATATATATATATATATATATATGTATATATATATATATATAAATATATATATATATATATATATATATATATGCAAATACATACACACACATACAGATACATACACACATATACATACACACACATTCATTCACACATACATACAGATACATGCACATTTACATACAAACACATACAGAGGCATACCCACACACACATATACATACACATATACAGATTGCATACACACACATATACATACACACACATATACATACACACACATACAGATTACATACACACACATACACACATATACATACACACACACATACACATATACATACAGACACATACAGATACATACACACACATACTCATATACAAACACACACATACAGATTACATACACATATACACACATATACATACACACACATACACATATACATAAACACACACATACAGAAACATACACACATGCACACATATAGATACACATACACCTATACATACACACTCATACAGATACATACACACATATACATACACACATATACATATACAGACATTCAGATTACATACACACACATGCACACATATACATACACACTCATACAGATACATACACACATATACATGCACACATATTCTTATATATACATACACACACATACAGATTACATATACACATATACATACACATACACATATACATACACACACATACAGAAACATACACACACATATACATACACACATATACATACACACACATACACATATACATACACACATACACATATATATACACACACATGCACACACATATACATACACACATATACATATACACACAAACAGAAACATACACACACCTACATAAGTACTATGCTACAAATATTTTATGCAAATTAGCAAGTCATAATAAAAATATATATAATAACAGTAGTGTAAAATAAAACTGTGAAAAAGTGTGATATAAAGACACTGTGCACCATCTCTATTTGCCATAGTGTTGTATAGTATCATTTTTATAGCAAGTGATAATAGTTTACATCAGGTCTCAAAAAGTGCTACATTTCACAGCGGTAATTTGCACATCACATGATCACCACTTGTAGTATGAGCACAATGAGCATCCTAACAGCGCTCTCTGCACTACCCATCAAACGTAAAGGGTGCGCAGGATGTTTTCGTTAAAATATATACCCATGCATTATTCTTTGCAATGATAACGCACACTCAGCTACTGATGGGGACGCACTGGTTATCAAGTGCAACAAGCTGGTGAAATAGACATGAAGGCCTTTAAGAAATGTTTTACACGGACAAATATATTTGGAAACTATTAGATCAAGCGGTTGATGAACAGGTTTGAATCCTCTGGAACTGAAAGATCTGCATAAGAAAATTAATCATTTTTAAAACGATTTATTTTATGGTCATAGAAAAATTGCAGATTTTCCCAGTTGCACCCACTGAAAACCAAAGTGTTAATGTTCACTTGGCCACAAAGGCAAATCAGAGCCCAGATGTGTGTTGTTAAGCAGTAACATAGCAGGGTCAGACAGACAGCAGCAGGACTCACATTTACTGATCTCGGGTGCAGAAGTAAATTACAGGAAATGGAGACAAAATGAGTTTTAATTTACAGATTTGAAGGGGGATTTATTCTTGATTTTCCAGTTTCTTTAACTTTCTACGTATTGAAAGAAGGCCAGATAAAGGGCTAGTTATACAACACATGGGTCAAATACCTACCTTTACAAACAAAACTTATCAAATCTTTTATAGGTGAATTAGTAGAAAATATTGTTTGATTAATATTTCACAGGATTGTGATCGACACCACAGTAAGAGAAAAACATTTCAGTAATGAGTGGATGAAGGAGACATCTGTATAGTAATTTTTTTTTTATTGTGTCCACTGTCCAGGTGACATCTTATCTAATGAGGGAAAGGAAGATTATTTGCTGACTGTTAAATTAGGTTTATCCAAGTTAGAAAACTAACAATGTGTGTAAAAAACAATTTGTATAAATATAATTTATAGGTTTGGAATTTGCTTTTTATCCTGAAGTAACATATTTGTATTCTTTTTACAGCCCGGTGCATCTGATGGAAGCATGCTGCCTTTTCTAAGATACATGTTGGTTCTGTGCTTATTGATAATTTGCCTTTTTTATCTTTCATTCTATCTACATCAAACAAAAGGAAAGCAGGATGTAAAAAGAAGAGATTATTCTGACATTAGTAAGCAATCTATAACAGCACTGGGAGATAACAAGACCTACATCATCTCTGCCTATTATGACTCTCGAAGAAGCAAGTCAGTGCGAGTACTTGCAATAATCCATGAGTCGGTGAAGGAGCTTTATTGCTGGTTTCATTGTGCCTACAAGGATCATGTTCTGGTCACAGCACAAATAGACCTTCATGAGGACAGATTTGGATTTCCATATGGTACAGCAGATCTTCTATGTGAGGAGCCTCCAGATTGTATTTATGAGTTTGTTTCTGTTCATTGGTCCAGAACTAGACCTATAACTTCTGTTCCCAAGTTTGAGGTAAAAAACCGTGTTGTTGGACCATTCTCTGCAAACTTTACCGTCTGTATCTCTGCGCTATATGGAGAGTATA
Organism: Bombina bombina; assembly: GCF_027579735.1. NCBI lineage: Eukaryota > Metazoa > Chordata > Amphibia > Anura > Bombinatoridae > Bombina > Bombina bombina. Next base: position 1,439,777,239 of record NC_069500.1, read on the forward strand.
ATAATGTATTACAGATGATTCAGAGCTTTGAGATGTACAAACTACTTGGAGCAAACCGAGTAACGATTTATAAGAACGGATGCCATGAGAATGTTGAGAAGGTCTTACAATATTATGTTAAGGAAGGGTTCCTAGATGTAGTAACATGGCCAATAGACAGATACCTGCGGACATCTGATAAGTGGCATTATTCTTTAGATTCCAATAGTCTGGTTGGTTATTATGGTCAAACTGCAGCACTTAATGATTGCTTATACAGGAACATGTATAGAAGTAAGTTTGTTCTACTCAATGATGTTGATGAAATTATCCTTCCAACAAACCACCTTGAATGGGATTCTTTAATGTCAAGTCTTCAGGAGAAATATCCTTATACCTCTGTCTTCTGCTTCAGCAATCATGTATTTCCCACACATATCAATAACTCTACAGAAAGCAGGTGGAAGTATATTCCTGGGGTTAACATCCTTCTACACAACTACAGAGAACCTGTTGACCCAAATGCATTTAATAATCGAAAAATGATAGTAAATCCTAGGAAGATATTTAAGACGTCAATTCATTCAGCATTGCTGGCTGAAGGTCAGTCTACAGATGTCCTCAGTGAAGATGCATTTCTTTTCCATTGTAGGAAAACAGAAAGACCTCAACTTGCCCCGGAGTCTCTTATCGAAGACAACACAATTCGCAAATTCCAAAAACTGTTGGCACAGAAGGTGGATCATATTGTTGATAATATTCGCTCAGGTGCACAAGTACAGCAAAATTACAATCTGTTTATTTTAATATTGAACATCACATGTGGGATAATTTGTATATTTGAGATCTCTTAAAGTCTTGTGGCCTTTGAATATTGTCCACACAAATGAGAAACCATTTTTTACTCTGCTGCACTGATCCACCACTGAAAGGTCTGCTATTGAGAAATAATTGTAAATAAAAAGTATTTTAAAAAAAGTGATTTCAGAGAAAACTAGAAACTAGAATATTTTCATTTTGATACAAATGTGTTTTTGATACAGATTTCATAGCACAGGTGGTAATATCTGAAATATTTTACACAGAACAATTATTTTAAATAGATGATAGTGCAAACAATTATTCTATTATTTTTCAGTTTTTAATAAATCAGTATTTTATTACAGATTTTCACTGATGATGGTCAGGTCATATTATCTTTCTACCATAAGGAATGTATTTTAGCAGTCATCTTGTGGATGCAACTTTAGGAAGAAAAACCTATAGAAAACCATTTAAAAAAGCAAATAAAGGGAAAATGAACTCCACTTGTTGATTAATGTATTTTCTTATCATTAAATGATTCATATTGTGCTACTAACGATGGCTGATAATCATTTTACTGCACAGCAGGTTAGTAATTCAATATCATTATCAAACAATCATTTAGTTGCTGTCAGTCCAGGATAGGAGCCACAAGGTTCCCTACACTACATATAATGCTGACATGCACCTTTATCTGCAATCATCATTGTTACACAGGTATAGTGTAGAACTGTTTAACCCCACTCTAGGAGGCCTATTTATTAAAGGTCTGTCGGACCTGATCCGACAGTGAGGATCAGGTCCGCCAGACCTCGCTGAAGGCAGAGAGCAATACGTTCTCCGTATCTTGTGAGCTGCTGGTGCAACGGTGCCCCCTGCAGATTCAAAGCCAATTGGCCGCCAGTAGAGGGTGTTAATCAACCCGATAGTACGCGATCGGGTTGAATTGTGGAATCTCTGTCTGCCTGCTCAGAGCAGGTGGACAGGGTTATGGAGCAGGGGTCTTTAGACCGCTGCTTCATAACTGCGGTTTCTGGCGAGTCTGCAGGGGACCTCAAGCTCCATTCGGAGATGATAAAGGGGCCTCCAAGTATTAATCACTCACTTTAATGTTTAAACTACATGCTGATGCACTGTAGATACTGACCACCACTAAATACTTAACCACCACTGATAGGAGAGTGCACAAGGGGAACCCGGTGTGTATAGGTACACCCTAATATTGGGTCTGCTCTGCTTGCAGGTCTAGAAGTGAATGTGTATTGTGTTTTTATTTAACAAAAAGATGTCGGTAGGAAAAGTGTCTAACTTACACTATCTGCTCAATAATGATTTCCCAGCCACATTATTACCCATTCCCCAGTTTTGCATAAACAACAGGTTTACATTGTGCAGATAAAAGTGTGTTTATAAATCAAGTGATGCTATATTACTGTGACGGTCAAAGTAATTCTCTGTTTTGTTTTTCTGTAGAGAGATCTGAGTTGTATCAGAATCACAACTGCGGACCTGCAATACCTTTTTTAACAACATGTAATATCTCTTTAAATTCTGTGGTGAGTATAATGGCAAAGAAATTGCCAAAAAAGGATTTGTTGCCCAAGGATCTTATATCCTTATTATATATTATATATATATATATATATATATATATATATATATATATATATATATAAAACAACAACGTGTGTATGCACTCCCACTGACTCAAGTCAGCTGCCAGGGTGCTCTCGTAGAATAATAGACAAAGATTAAAGTAAGCACTTACTGGTCTTCAGATAACAAAGTCACCAAAAAATCTTTATTACAAGCTGTGACATTTTGGGACCAAACACAGTCCCTTCATTTATTTATGTTTGGTTATATTATTTATATTTCTTTTGATTATTTTTATTTTTTGGACGTAGTTTTGTTTGTTAATGTTTTACTGACGTTTGCAATTCGGCACTTATAGCATAGTGATAAATTGGTATCTCACTTATCTATATGGTTGTGATATTTATATGCTCCAATATGAAGCGTGCTATTTGGGAAGCTTCGACCTGACAAGTGTGAGGTTTAACAATTTGCAATATAGTTGTAGACACATGATAGGTGATGATTTGGTTTCTCTCTGATTGGTCCTAGGAGATCGTGATGACTTTTTTTATGTGTCTCTGTGGGTATAGTACTTTGCGTTGCACAGTGGGAGTGAGAAGAGGGCTGGTTATGTAGTGGAGCGCTGACATGTTGGGGAGTTTGTTCCCCTGGTTTATTCCGTTGCTGTACACAGTAGGTGGCTCTCCCCTTTATTTGCTAGAGTAGCGTGTTCTTTGTTTATTTTTCAATGCCATGTGTGTTTGTTATGACACACGGATTGGACAAGGTGATACATTTGATAACGGATACCTTCCTGCAGTGGGTGTGACTTGGAAAAATAAACAGACACGATTATGAGTATGTGTAAATATGATACTTGGATTGCGGTGGGTCTAGTCTTTACCCATGGGGCTGTTTACTTCACTGGATCTTCAACCGAGTACGTGGGGGATTCAGTAGAATTTTTATTTACCATCTTTTGTTACTTAGCAATTTTTTGTTGACAATTAGTGCCTGATGGGCGGAGTATGTTTACATCAACCCTTGGAGGGATTGCTATTGGACAATTGTGCTGTGATTGAACCACAGAGATTGTTTTAGTGTGTTTGGTTTATTCTTTATTTCGTTTTATTTTATGCTTTATAGATGTTGTATCTGGAACGCTGTCTGGTTTTGTAGCTGGGATTAGGGACCCTGTTGACAAGTGTAGTATATTTCATACTTTTTCACAAAGTTTTCATGTAACACTTTATTTCACTTAACCAAGTGTTGGCTATTTACCTATCAGATTTAGGCATCTGGGGGGTATATGTAACAGGGCCTTTGATTGGCCTTGAGGTTTTGGGAGTGTATTTGGGGCCTATATAAGGCTGCTTTTTTCACTGTAACACTGTCAGAGGAAGGGACTGTGCTTGGTCCCAAAACGTCACAGCACGTAATAAAGATTTTTTGGTGACTTTGTTATCTGAAGACCAGTGAGTGCTTACTTTCTTCTTTGGCTATATATATATATAATATGTTGACATAATAAAGGGAACTTGTAACTTGTAACTAAAGGAATTTATTGCTTTATTCCTGTGCATGAACGGGTGTGCCCTTGGGAAGTTGTAGCAAGCTGAGCAAAAATATACACACACTTACAAATATATAATTTGATCATATTTAGCAAATTACTCATATTGTAACACATGAATATGCGACTAGTAAACGTACTGAGGATATAACGTTATACCTGATATCAGATTAAAAACGTACCAGTATGCATATAGCTAGAACACTGTCAGCATAGGGAACGGATTAAGCGCTTACCGTTAAGTTCAAAAAGTAAAGTTGCAAACCGAAGCAATCCGTGGGAGCCAGATGACGTCACAACACAGCTGAGGAGTTATACAAAACAAACAAGCGGAGATATCCGTAGACTGAGTTACTTCAGGGTAATCAAAGACAAAGTCAAACTGGAAAAGTATTTAGGAACTCAGGTACTCACTTAAGCAAAGGATTTCAATAGTAGACTAAAAAGTATGCATGTTTTGAAACATGCAGCATGATATCAAAACCGGATATCAACTAATACCAAGCAATGATTGGAGAGAGATCAGTCTCTTATAGGGAAACATGGGGGCATGTGTGTGGTTGTTAAAGGAGATAGGGTGGTGTAACCAAGCTCTAAAATAATCCCTAAGCTGTACAGAAGAGGGGTCCTAACCAACCCCCAAAGTGAGTGAAATGACAATGAGAGTATGTGTACAGCGCCAGATGGCTAAGGGATGGGTTTAAACACTAAAATACTCAGAGGTATGTAGTAAGTCTGCTATATTACTAGCAGTAGCTAATGGTGCTCACCAAATAGAATGTAAAAACAATGTGTTTATTACAGAGGTAAGTAAAAAATGAAAATTAAAAAATACAATAAAAAACAGTTTAAAAACCTTACACTAAAATCTTCAATACAACAATAAGAATGTCATGGATCCATGATATAACAATAATATGATATGTTAGAGGTATAAACATAGATGTTAACAATGAAATGGTTATGCAAACATAACTAGTGCAAACAATAAGTATGACAATAAATCAGTAAAAGTTAAGTATGACAATAAATCAGTAAAAGTTAAGTATGACAATAAATCAGTAAATTTAGACTTATAAAATGTTGGTAATAATGAGTGTACACGATATCATTATACTATATGTTTTGATAAGGATCTAATCACCAAGTACATGAAAAAGGATACTTATATTAAAGTTGCCCTTAGAATCCTATATTAGATTGTTTAGACATATGATGGCAATGTGTTTATACAAAGCATTATATACTTAATACTATAGAGGGTCTGTATACAGGTGCAATGCCCTGTGCGTGGGGATAGATACTTATATCATCGATAACCAAATAGACTAGTAAGGAGGTGAGGAGTGCGCTATGTTCAGGTAATAGTGGCAGATCTTAATTTTTACTGGTACGTGCTGAAAAACAACTTATATCTCTCTACATATTTCTGTCTGATGCACACTTGGTGGCAATGTATAATGCATAGACAGGATCTGTACAGCAACAATATTAACAATTGCTGAAGGTTGGAATACCTAAGTTTATAATCATAATAGTAATACGATGTTCATTATAATAATCAGATCCCTTAAAATAAGATAGTATAGTTAAAACTAGAGATGAACAGCCACAAAGAGCTGTATGATACAGACCTATGTGGAGCAAGTGGTGTTCACCAACAGGGAACTGTAAATGTCGGAGAAAATTGAAACACAGTGGTATTAGGGATAGCCTGAATAGGCGTAATCAGAGAGGGGGTAGTGTGTTAATGTTTTTTTCATATAATAGGCTAGTGGAACCTTATGGCTAAATCGTGCAGTCTAATATTACTGAGTAGATAGGACAATCTAATATGACTGAGTAAGAGGATATATACCTCTAATGTGGTGCTGATAGCGGTAAGGATTGTTATATCTGCTAATTTCTTGAGATAATAGCTAGAGGAATAGTCATGGCATAGTTATGTTCTAGAGATCTGATAACTAGGGTCCTTATCAGGAACTTCTCTAGTGTGATTGAAAATAGTATCGTAATCATAATAAGGAGAGCTATGGTTTAAGTTACTGTGTATATATACACCTAAAAGTAGGAAAGTAAGAGGGTTAGCATATAGTTATAGGGGTCTAACTTAATGTGGAGTTTCTAGACAAAGTTTAGTTGAGGTCTAATAACCTAAGGACTACATGGAGCCTATAGTCTAATACCTGTTGATTGCATGAAGGGCAGGGCTTGTTTAAGCAGGACTAAGTATCTATGCTTGACTATGGAAATAGTGGCAACGGTGTTAGTTTAAGCAAATATCAACCCCTTCATATTATAGTATGCTGAAATAATAGTAGATATATAATCTATTCAGTATTCATTATATACCAGTTAGTATCACTGGTGAAGTGTAGGAGAAGGGGGGTGCTGACTGTCTGATAGATATATAGGTACAAAAAAGAGAGAGAAGTTTGACAGTACCCAGCACTCACAAAACACTATATAGTAACAGTATGCATTGAAAACCGGATTGTGTCCAGAACTGGTTATTAAAACGTAACTTTTACTAATGATAGAATAAAATAAAAAAGGTTGGTAAATAGTACCAAATGTACTTGGTGTGTGTGCATGAGACTTGCTAATTTGTGTTTACCTGGGACTTTTCTAAGCTTATATTGATGTGGCAATTGCCTTCCTTAATCAGTCATTTATAAACCGTTTCCTCTCCTGCTCTAGGTACCAGTATTGCTCAGATTAGGTAATGTTGTTGGGGTCAATCCCCTTTTTAGATTAGCTTTAGAGCAATCCGTGTATTCTCTGAGCCCTGAGGGTTACGGTGTATTTGAACTATTACCCAGGGAAGTAATTCTGTTTTTGAAGTCTCACACACACAGTCCTGATCTGTTTCTTAATCTAAGTTTTAAATGTATGTCTCACATATTTATGTTATACATTTGTTATACATTTGGTACTATTTACCAACCTTTTTTATTTTATTCTATCATTAGTAAAAGTTACGTTTTAATAACCAGTTCTGGACACAATCCGGTTTTCAATGCATACTGTTACTATATAGTGTTTTGTGAGTGCTGGGTACTGTCAAACTTCTCTCTCTTTTTTGTACCTCTATGCTTGACTAACTTAGTGCGTTTGATGCTTCAAAAATATAGGAACTAATATACATTGCGGAATAGTTATTTGTCCAGAACTATATATAACTGGTACACATTGTAGAATAAGTATTTATCCAAATTAAGGACATAGTAGTGACCCGTATAGACAGGGAGTGATGAACTGCTAGAGTGGATATAATGTGGAACATATGGAAGTCAGTAGAAGCCTAGCACATGGTCAATCTTGGATCTCTAGTGTGGACCCCTAAAGGTGGATCAAGGTACTGAAACTTTATCATAATGCTGGAAGATCTGGAGGGGAATCCATGAATTGGTACTATATCTCTCAGTAACGAGATATCTCACAAGGACCTGATATGTATACATCAGGTATGTTGGGCCAAAGTGTGGAAGGGGATATGCATAAAGAGGGGAAGTAGAAGTGTTAAATTCCAAATATATGGAGGTGACCTGAAACCAACAGACTAAGGGATGGATTCATAAATCAAAGAGATGGGACAGGTCCTCTCTATTGTTTAGACCTTTCGGATGTAAGCAATCTAATAGAAAAATCCATTTAGACTCTGCTTTAAGAAGGCTTTTTTCAAAGTTGCCGCCTCTCCAGTTTTTAATCACTTTTTGTATGCCAGTGAATTTCAAATCTTGTATGTTGCCTTTATGTTTGGTTGAGAAGTGCTTATATAGTATTGTGTCATGTTCTGTTTTTCAATCAGCAATATGTGTTCTCTTAGCCTGTCTTTGAGGCTTCTTGATGTCTGGCCAACATATTAGAGACCACATAAACATTCTATAAGGTAGATAATCCCTTTATCCTGACATCATATTAGATCTTTAATGGCATATTCTTCCCCGGTCTGGTGTGATTTAAATTTCTTGGTCTTGATGTCTCTTTTGCATGCTTTGCAGGTGGGACAAGGGTAAAATCCTTTAATTAGATTCCCCTGTACATCATATATTCCTGATTTTTTTCTTTCGTGGCAAACTTGGTGCTAATTTGTTTTTCAGATTTCCTGTTTTTCTATAGACGAATTTAGTTTGGTCAGGGAGTTTATCTCCAATGATGTCGTCATCTTTTAACAGGGACCAATGTTTTTTAAAAATCTTTTCAATGATGTATCAATTACTGCTGTACTCCGTAATCATGGGGATGTTTATTATTTCTTCTGTTACTGGGTTTTTTTTGGTCTTTATATTTAGTTAGCTCTTTTCTCTCCACCTGTCGTACTTCCTCTATCTTGAGATTCAGATGTTCCTCTCTATAGCCCCTTTCTACAAATTTTTCTTTTTAATTGGTTTACTTGCTTTTCCCATTTGATGATGTTTGAGCAGTTTTTCCGAACCCTTAAGAATTGGCTTTTTGGGATATTATTTTTCCATTTTTCATGGTGGCAGCTTTCATAGTGTATGTAGCTTTTACTATCAACTGATTTAAAGTGCGTGGATGTTTCCCATTTGCCATTCATAGCTTCTTGTTTCAGGTCTAAAAAGACGATTTCATTTTGACTCCATGTGTGAGTGAACTTTAGATTTAAGATGTTCTGGTCCATAATCTCTATTGTATAGATGAGATCTTGGACCGTGCCCTTCCAGATGATCAAGATATCGTCAATATATCTGCGGTACAGGACCATGTCCGCGCTCGCTGGACATGAATCCCAGAAGATGCTCTCCCACCTTCCCATGTACAAGTTAGCATAGCTGGGCGCGAACCTGGTCCCCATGGCTGTACCGCAGATCTGTTGGTAATATGTCCCCTCGTTGCAGAAATAGTTGTGTGTCAAGATGTATTGGATACTATCCAATATAAACTCAGCCTGATCTTCCGGCATTAATGAATCCTTGTCCAAGAACCATTTGATTGCTTCACGACCCTCCTTATGCAGTATGCTTGTGTATAAAGCTGCTACATCGCATGTTGCCATGATGTAGCCTTCCTCCCACGGGATATTTTCTAGAATATTTAAAACCTGTGTGGAATCTCTTAAATATGAAGGGAGAACCTTTACGTATTTTTGTAAATGTTGATCAACGTATTCTGACAGGTTACTCGTAAGAGACCCTATCCCGGAGATTATTGGTCGACCCGGAGGATCTTGGAGGGTTTTATGTATCTTCAGTAGATGATACAATATTGGTGTTATATGGTATTTGATGTCCAAATATCTATACTCCTTATCATCTAATATTCCTAATGTTTTGGCTCCTTCTAGCAATTCTCTGAGTTATTTTTGAAAATGATCCATAGGGTTGTGCCTAAGCTTCAAATATGTTGTTTGGTCGCTTAGTAGGCGATGATTCTCTGCATTATATTTCTCCCTGTCAAGGATGACAATTCCTCCGACTTTGTCAGCTGTTTTAATAGTTAATTGGTTGTTTGCTTCAAGTTTTTTGATAGTATCTATATGCTGCTTGGATAAATTTTGTTTTATCCTTTTCAGTCTGTTTTGTTTAATGTCTCTAATCTCTTTAGTGACCATAGTCTCAAATGCATCGATGGCATTTCCTTTGGCAAAGGTTGGGTAAAACCTGGACTTTGGTTTAAGACTCGTGTGGATAAAGGGGTTTTGAACATCTGCTGTAGTATAGCTTTTAGGAACCATTGATTCCAAGGGAGATTTCAGGAAATACCTTTTCAGGGTTAATTTCCTTATGAAGTCTTTAGTGTTGATAAACGATTGAAATTTATCCAGACTTCTTGCCGGAGCAAAAGAGAGACCACACTTCAATACTTCTCTCTCTTCTTCTTTGATATAATAAGAGCTCAGATTAAAAATACCGTCTTTATTGATCTTGCTAACAGGGTTGTTAATCTTGTTATCAGAATTAGATGATGTAGGTATCTGGATAAGTTCCTTATCATCAATCTCCTTCTTTCTTTGGTTTTCCTTATCAGTTATATTTAATATATTTGTCTTTTTCTTTAGCCTAATACCCCCACGTTTGCCTCTAGTTTTCTTCCTTTTTATTGTTGTTGTCCCTCTTATTTCTTCAGTTATTGTGTTGCTTTGTCCTTCACTGCCGGTTGGTTCATCTTTAAAAAATGTGATGATGAGGCGATCTGATTGAGAGAGGTGCCTAGTTTGTTAGCGGCATCTGATTTCTCTCTATTTTGTTGTTCTTCGCGTTTGGCATTTGTATCAGACCTGTATAGTCCAGCCTCATCGTATGGTTCATGATGTCTTATTCCATAGCCTCCGTATGTTGTATCTCTCCACTGTGTCTCAGTGGTATCTCTTGGATGATGGTGTGTGTTCCTCTGTCTCTGTCTTGGAGTTTGATAGTGATTTCCTTTCTCTTCTCTATAATGATGTCTTTGAGCCCCTCTTCTGTAGTTCCCACGAGGATGATAGTCCTGACCATAGTCTCCTCTATCTCTATAGTTGTTCATATAGTGTATTTGATGAGAAGACATTTCCCATGGTCTATAAGGATTATAAAAATACCTGTGGTGGGGTTCTTGTCTATAATTCCTTGGCTCCCAATGGTTTCTATCATCCCTTCTATGATAATATTTATCTTGGAAGTGGTCGGTATTGTCCCAGTTATGTCTAGCTGGGCTATGCTGCCTATGTGTCCTATCCCCTTGTGATCTATTCATGTGAGATTTTGTGTATTGGGATTTGTGTTTATTAGAGGTGGGTTGATATGTTTCCTGATGTGCGCCTTGTGATTTCTCTTCAGGCATCCTTTCTGAATCCCTTATCTCTGATATATTGCCGTAGTCTCATCATGTTTGGAATCTATTGTTTCATTTTTTACATTATCACAGTTTTCACTTGCTTTTTTATTGAGTTCTCTTTTTAGCTTTTTAGTTTTCTTTGCAATCACATCTTCTCTGATCTTAGTAACTTTTTTCACTAGGTTAGATTTCTTATCAGAGATATCTACACCTGAACTTTCTAGGTTCATCAAGATCTGCTCATCTTCCTTAATCTCACAATCAGTTTCTTGCATTAGTTCCTCCCTATAATCTATAATTATGTTCATTAGAGTAATGGAAGCAGTGGACAAAGCTTCTGTCCATCTGATGGAGAATTTAGATTTACAGATAGGGAATGCGCAGTCTTTTATGACTAGTAGACCCTTCGGTATGATGTTAAGTTCAATGCATTTTTTTGAGAAAAGATATATCAGCCTTATACTTGACCTCATAAACCAATAGCTTTTCTAGATCTTTAAAAATAGTCTGAATATCTATACAGTCATCTCCCTCTTGATTGTCTGGATATAAAGTATCAAATTCTATTTCTTGTCTAAGTGCAATAAAGGAGTCCATTCTGTGAATTTGTGTTTGTATTTCAAAGCTGCTAGGATACTAGTTAGGGTAGGGTGAATCTAAGAAGATAGGGTGGTGTAAACCAAGCGCTAAAATAATCCCTAAGCTGTACACAAGAGGGGTCCTAACCAACCCCCAAAGTGAGTGAAATGACAATGAGAGTATGTGTACAGCGCCAGTTTAAAAACCTTACACTAAAATCTTCAATACAACAATAAGAATTTTATGGATCCATGATATAACAATAATATGATATGTTAGAGGTATAAACATAGATGTTAACAATGAAATGGTTTTGAAATGGTTAGGGGTCCACACTAGAGATCCAAGATTGACCATGTGCTAGGCTTCTACTGACTTCCATATGTTCTACATTATATCCACTCTAGCAGTTCATCACTCCCTGTCTATATGGGTCACTACTATGTCCTTAATTTGGATAAATACTTATTCTACAATGTGTACCAGTTATATATAGTTCTGGACAAATACCTATTCTGCAATGTATATTAGTTCCTATATTTTTGAAGCATCAAACGCACTAAGTTAGTCATGCAATCAACATGTATTAGGCTATAGAAACTCCACATTAAGTTAGACACCTATAGCTATAAGCTAACCCTCTTACTTTCCTACTTTTAGGTGTATATATACACAGTAACTTAAACCATAGCTCTCCTTATTATGATTACGATACTATTTTCAATCACACTAGAGAAGTTCCTGATAAGGACCCTAGTTATCAGATCTCTAGAACATAACTATGCCATGACTATTCCTCTAGCTATTATCTCAAGAAATTAGCAGATATAACAATCCTTACCGCTATCAGCACCACATTAGAGGTATATATCCTCTTACTCAGTCATATTAGATTGTCCTATCTACTCAGTAATATTAGACTGCACGATTTAGCCATAAGGTTCCACTAGCCTATTATATGAAAAAAACATTAACACACTACCCCCTCTCTGATTACGCCTATTCAGGCTATCCCTAATACCACTGTGTTTCAATTTTCTCCGACATTTACAGTTCCCTGTTGGTGAACACCACTTGCTCCACATAGGTCTGTATCATACAGCTCTTTGTGGCTGTTCATCACTAGTTTTAACTATACTATCTTATTTTAAGGGATCTGATTATTATGATGAACATCGTATTACTATTATGATTATAAACTTAGGTATTCCAACTTTCAGCAATTGTTAATATTGTTGCTGTACAGATCCTCTCTATGCATTATACATTGCCACCAAGTGTGCATCAGACAGAAATATGTAGAGAGATATAAGTTGTTTTTCAGCACGTACCGGTAAAAATTAAGATCTGCCACTATTACCTGAACATAGTGCACTCCTCACCTCCTTACTCGTCTATTTGGTTATCGCTGATATAAGTATCTATCCCCACGCACAGGGCATTGCACCTGTATACAGACCCTCTATAGTATTAAGTATATAATGCTTTGTATAAACACATTGCCATCATATGTTTAAACAATCTAATATAGGATCCTAAGCGCATTGTTAATATAAGTATCCTTTTTCATGTACTTGGTGATTAGATCCTTATCAAAACATATAGTATAATGATATCGTGTACACTCATTATTACCAACATTTTATAAGTCTAAACACGGAACTCATTAAGGCCATCTGAAAGAGAGAAATTCGTCAAAGGCAGACGCTCATTGGATGCCATAATCACATGGGATAAGCATTCTGATATTGGCATAGTAACTGTGCTTCCAAACTATTAGCATAAAGAATACTAGCAGTCTATTGGTTCATCCAATCACATGGTATAAACAAGTAATGTAAGCAGCAGTCACGTAATCCTAGCACTCCAATTGCTTGATGAGTTAGCATAACGATCTTATCCAACTTATGCTTTTGTATTGAAATATATACCTGTCATTTCTAAGTGTATGATTATACAATATACACAACGTAGCATAACCTTTGAAGATAATAAGGACTTACGATGGTAATAAACATCCGGTAGCACACTTCCGGTTTGAATTAAAGCTATAGAAATGCCCAATACAATAAGGGTATTTAAAGGCATATTTGGGATCACCTTACCAGTCTTGATAAAGGCCTGTGTAACAGGGCCGAAACGCGTTGACCCACTGGTAAGAACCACTCTAAGGATATCAATTCATTGTGGACATATTACGCTATGTATATATTTTCTTCACAGGGACGTTTTAGGACATTGAACTAGCAGCTGACCGTTGTCAGGGATTCGCCTAGGGATTTCCATCCCCAGGATTCAAGGTTCTTTTTGTCTTTGTTTTTAATTTTTGCTTTTATTTTTGCTTTTATTTATTTGGATTACAAATTATATATTTTTCTGATCATCAATAACTTTTGTTGAACATTTTTGTGTTTTTCACTATTTTTGATTGACTTTTTCATTTTTGTATTTTTTGGTTTGTTTCACACAATTGTGTCACCTCACATTTTTTTCACCATTCTTTCACCATTTTTTGGATTCTTATTCATTTTCATTCCTTTTTTTGCACTGCAGTGCCACCTGCATTTACGCTATTTATCACATTTCTACTGATTCATTGTCATATTTAACTTTTACTGATTTATTGTCATACTTAACTTTTACTGATTTATTGTCATACTTAACTTTTACTGATTTATTGTCATACTTATTGTTTGCACTAGTTGAGAATCCCTTTGCATAACCATTTCATTGTTAACATCTATGTTTATACCTCTAACATATCATATTATTGTTATATCATGGATCCATGACATTCTTATTGTTGTATTGAAGATTTTAGTGTAAGGTTTTTAAACTGTTTTTTATTGTATTTTTTCATTTTCATTTTTTACTTACCTCTGTAATAAAAACATTGATTTTACATTCTATTTGGTGAGCACCATTAGCTACTGCTAGTAATATAGCAGACTTACTACATACCTCTGAGTATTTTAGTGTTTAAACCCATCCCTTAGCCATCTGGCGCTGTATACATACTCTCATTGTAGTTGTTAAAGGTACAGGTACTAATGTCCAGGATTGTATCAAGCTTTAACATTAAAGGTACATTTACTGATGTGAAGATTATGAGAAGTCTACACACATATACATTACAATCACTCGCAGTGTAAACAAAAGTTCTAATTTGAAGGACTTTAATGCACTATATGTGAGTGTAAACCTGAGCTGTTATACCCCGAGTGATGTCTGTCTGTTTTTAAACATTTTAATAAATTTGTATGCTACTACCTGAGAGATTTGTTTGTTGAGCCCTTCCCCCAGAGCTAGTCATAGTTCTTTATCACGTGAGTAGGACCGGCTCTGTTGTGATACCGCAATCCATTGTAAACAGATTCATGCTATGTTGCCCTTTTCTTTCCTTTGAGGATCAACTTTGAGGATTTTTCCAGCAATAAAAACTGTTTTACAATATAACTAGAGCTGTTGGCATTTGCATATTTTATGGTCAGTATCAAAAATGTTAACATCACTTGATATAGAAGCACACTTTTTTATCTGCATTTTATAAATATATTTTTGTGTAAAATTTACATTGTGACACTTTTTTATTTGAATAACATGGTTATATTAGTCAGCAGTCACAAAGGCAAAGTCACAAGGAGGAAAAGGCACATTGCAATCATGTTGCAGCGGACCCTTCTGATATCTATCTATATAGCCGCTGGGACCCCAGAGTGACGGACATTTATTGCCTTTTTATTTTTAACCTGTTTTACATTGGATCCATTTGTACTGAGTGCATCACTTAGAGCTATAGTAACTCAAAATCATTTGAGTAGTTTTCCTATTGTGCTTAAAGGGATATTCTCATATGGTTTAACACTATAAATGTTTCTCTCCATTTTCTTTGTGGTAAGAAGAAGATCACCTTTTGAATATTATCCCATGGCCTTATAGTGCATGGTGTTGCATGGTATAATTTCCTTCTTTTTTCACGGTTATACTAATATACATTTTACCTCTGTGATTACCTTGTATCTAAGCCTGTTAATCTGTTATTTTCTCATGTGTGTATTGTTATATGTATTGGTTATTTTGTTTGTTTATTTTTTTATTTATTTTTTATTTGTATTTATTTATTTTTGTATTATTATTTTAAATGCATATTTTATCACCATTATGTCTGACCATTATGTTAAAAGTTAGTTTAACCAGTTAAGGTCCATATATCTTTTTTGTACTTTGTTTAATGGTTTATTCCCCTGCATGAATACCTCTGTCTTATCTCTGTAATTATCAACTTTCCCTGTGTTTTTGCTTGAATGACCCTTAGCTCAAATGTCCATAGACATACCCTCCCCATTCCTTTAAATTTTTTTGCAGGCCGATCTGACGCTAATATATCTCTCTCCTTCAGCCTGATTTTAAAGTATATTTGCTCCAATCTCACAAGAAAATACACAGAACTTCATTTCAGCTGTCCCACTGCTATGCAAACAACAGGTAGCCTCTGGAAAATAGTTTCCCTCCCACCCTGCCCCTCAACCCATCCACCCCAGGGTCATATCTTCATTTATAGATAGTCTCCCACACTACTTTCATTCTCTTTAAATGACAGCTGCAAACACTAATCAGCACATCTTTGCTTTTTCTTAACCCTATAGACTGCATACCCTCTCTTCCTACAAATAGCTATATATCACACATCAATAGTATATACTTTTTTTTTATTATTATATATATTTTTTTCTTCTTAAAGACATGATGAGTCCACGGATCATCTTCATTACTTATGGGATATTCACCTCCTGGTCACAGGAGGAGGCAAAGAGCACCACAGCAGAGCTGTTAAATAGCTCCTCCCTTCCCTCCCACTCCAGTAATTCTCTTTGCCTACATTAGTGATAGGAAGAGGTAAAGTGAGGTGTTAGAAAGGATTCTTCATTCAAGAGTTTATTATTTTTAAATTAGTGCCAGAGAGTGCTACTTTTGTTCTAGGGTGTAGCCGTAGTCCATATCAGTCTCTTCAGTAGAGCTTTTGGTGGCTTTAAAGCAATGGGAACTTGTGGGACATACAGGGAGTGCAGAATTATTAGGCAAATGAGTATTTTGACCACATCATCCTCTTTATGCATGTTGTCTTACTCCAAGCTGTATAGGCTCGAAAGCCTACTACCAATTAAGCATATTAGGTGATGTGCATCTCTGTAATGAGAAGGGGTGTGGTCTAATGACATCAACACCCTATATCAGGTGTGCATAATTATTAGGCAACTTCCTTTCCTTTGGCAAAATGGGTCAAAAGAAAGACTTGACAGGCTCAGAAAAGTAAAAAATAGTGAGATATCTTGCAGAGGGATGCAGCACTCTTAAAATTGCAAAGCTTCTGAAGCGTGATCATCGAACAATCAAGCGTTTCATTCAAAATAGTCAACAGGGTCGCAAGAAGCGTGTGGAAAAACCAAGGCGCAAAATAACTGCCCATGAACTGAGAAAAGTCAGGCGTGCAGCTGCCAAGATGCCACTTGCCACCAGTTTGGCCATATTTCAGAGCTGCAACATCACTGGAGTGCCCAAAAGCACAAGGTGTGCAATACTCAGAGACATGGCCAAGGTAAGAAAGGCTGAAAGACGACCACCACTGAACAAGACACACAAGCTGAAACGTCAAGACTGGGCCAAGAAATATCTCAAGACTGATTTTTCTAAGGTTTTATGGACTGATGAAATGAGAGTGAGTCTTGATGGGCCAGATGGATGGGCCCGTGGCTGGATTGGTAAAGGGCAGAGAGCTCCAGTCCGACTCAGACGCCAGCAAGGTGGAGGTGGAGTACTGGTTTGGGCTGGTATCATCAAAGATGAGCTTGTGGGGCCTTTTCGGGTTGAGAATGGAGTCAAGCTCAACTCCCAGTCCTACTGCCAGTTTCTGGAAGACACCTTCTTCAAGCAGTGGTACAGGAAGAAGTCTGCATCCTTCAAGAAAAACATGATTTTCATGCAGGACAATGCTCCATCACACGCGTCCAAGTACTCCACAGCGTGGCTGGCAAGAAAGGGTATAAAAGAAGAAAATCTAATGACATGGCCTCCTTGTTCACCTGATCTGAACCCCATTGAGAACCTGTGGTCCATCATCAAATGTGAGATTTACAAGGAGGGAAAACAGTACACCTCTCTGAACAGTGTCTGGGAGGCTGTGGTTGCTGCTGCACGCAATGTTGATGGTGAACAGATCAAAACACTGACAGAATCCATGAATGGCAGGCTTTTGAGTGTCCTTGCAAAGAAAGGTGGCTATATTGGTCACTGATTTGTTTTTGTTTTGTTTTGAATGTCAGAAATGTATATTTGTGAATGTTGAGATGTTATATTGGTTTCACTGGTAAAAATAAATAATTGAAATGGGTATATATTTGTTTTTTGTTAAGTTGCCTAATAATTATGCACAGTAATAGTCACCTGCACACACAGATATCCCCCTAAAATAGCTAAAACTAAAAACAAACTAAAAACTACTTCCAAAAATATTCAGCTTTGATATTAATGAGTTTTTTGGGTTCATTGAGAACATGGTTGTTGTTCAATAATAAAATGAATCCTCAAAAATACAACTTGCCTAATAATTCTGCACTCCCTGTAATTCTCATTGCGCCTCCCATGTAATTGTTTGCTGCCCTTACCAAGAAAATCTGAGTGATATTAACTCAGGACTTTCCTTTTAAATTACAGGTCCATGTGAGGGAGAGGACCACACACACCTGGAGATTGCCTTACTGTCCGGCAGGAGATGAGGTAAGTGCTAACTTTACCCTGGGGGTGGAAGAGGAGTCTCAGAAGAAAGTTGGGAACTTTGTTTTATTCCTCATCGGATTTAACTCCCTTATCATTATAGATTCCCTCAGAGTTTCAGGGGATACTTTGGGACAGTTACATGCAAGCTTTGGTCCTGTTGGGCACATAGGCCATATTTTTTCATAGCTACGGAGCCACACATAGAACGAGCCCAGTGTGAACATCAAAGCCATCACTACAGAGCTATATATCAGAAAGACAAAGCTCAGTGTGAGGCAATGCATAAAACTGAGTTTTTTTCTGTTATTCTGTTGAGCTGTACTCCAGATTTAAAGCTCAGGGTGAAGCAGGACATAGTACTTGCATTCTTATCTCTCGGTGGTTTAATTATAGCTGACCGGGAGCTCTCATATTGACATATTTGATGATTGTCCATTACGTTTAGCTATATTTCAGATGAGCTCAGTGTAAGGTAACGCAAGGGACTTATGTTCTTTTATTCCGGCGGTTTAATAATAGCCGACCAGGAGATCTATTGTGACCATAATTTATGAGCTATGTTTGTGCGGCTCAGTGTATGGGAATCCGCATTAATTTATTTATTTTTGGACTAGACTGTTCAGTCCGTTACTATTCCCCCAAAAGCCTTTTTGATAAGTAAATGGCGACCGGGAGAGGATTCTGATAAGGCCCACGATGGGCGGAGTTATTTTTAGGGCCATTTTAGTTGCGCACCTCTGTGTTTTGTTCTTTCAGATATCGGAAGAATGGTTCTCTCTTTAGGGTGAAGGTATTACAAAGGACAGTTTTCAAAAGAGGCTTAGTCCGGATTATTTAACCCGTTTTTTTTTTTTGCACATATAAAAAGTGGGAGTTTAAAATTAAAGAGAGTATTAAAGTGACAGCTGTTTATTTGTTTATATTCATCCCTGTGTTTTAGAATGTAACAAGAGCATATATATAATAAAGTTTCCTTTTAAGGTTTAAAGTGACAGTAACCCTTTTTAGGTGTTACCTTTATTAAGGAATTTCAGCTGTTTATTTGCTTATTTCATCCCTGTGTTTTAGGATGGAACAAGAGCACACATAAAATAAAGTTACCTTTTAAGAATTAAAGTGACAGTAACGTCTTTTAGATGTTACTTTTATTAAGGAATTTCAGTGATTTATTTGCTTATTTCATCCCTGTGTTTTAGGATGAAAAAAGAGCACACATAAAATGAAGTTACCTTTTAAGTATTAAAGTGACAGTAAACTTTTTTAGGTGTTAACTTTATTAAGGAATTTCAGCTGTTTAATTGCTTATTTCATCCTTGCGTCTTAGGATGGAACAAGAGCACTGATAGATGATAGCGACCCCACCGTGTTGGTTGTCCTTCCTTGGTCTAGCTAATTAGTCGGACATTATGAGGTTCCTTCCTTCACAGGAGGATGTTTCCTATAGCTGATTCAGTTAAAGAGGTTTGGCCAACTGTTCCTAGGGTAGAATGAGCTGTTTTCAACCTTAGCTCAGAGAATTACTATCCCTATAGAGGATAGTTGTGCTTGTAAAGATCTGATGGATGATAAATTAGAGGATTTTCTTAAGAAAATCGTCTTCACCTGGGTATACAGTGGCAACCGGTGGTCTGTATATCTACCGTCACGAGCGCGGCAGCCTACTGGTTTGATACTCGGAATGATACCCTCAAGCGAGAAACTCCCTTGGACGAGATCCAGGACAGGGGGATCATCACAAGTTTAACGGATCTTAAGCTAGATAATGCATTTATCTCGGATGCCACCCTTCGAGTTTTTAAGCTGGGGGCCAAAATTTTCAATTTTCTCTATTTTGGCTTGCAGGGCCTTATGACTTAAAGCTTGGTCTGTGGACGTTTCATCTAAGTCAAAACTTCTAGTTGTCCCTTACAGTTGGTCCTGAGCTGCAAGAGATTATTTCTGTCATTACGGGAGGTAAGTGTCACCTCCCTCAGGATAAAGCTAGAATAAGCTAATTGGAGACCCCCCCAATCTTGGAACAACCCAAGGAGGTGGCCAATGATTCTGAGACATGAAGGTTTTGCCCTCGATCTGGGACAAATGGATCTGGTAGGGGGCAGACTTCCCTTTTTTTCATTCAAGTCTGAGTCTGGGACGTAACGGGATCCCTGGACTATAGAAATTAGTTTCTCAGGAATACAAGCTGGAGTTCTAAATTTGTTCTCCCAGGGGCAGGTTTCTGATTTCAATGTTATCTGTAGACCAGACAAAAAGAGAGGTGTTCTTAGATTGGGTAGAAGACCTTTTAGCTCTGGGAGTGATTGTTCCTGTTCTACCTCAAGAGCAGGGTATGGAATGCTATTCCAATCTGTTTGTGGTTCCCAAGAAAGAAGGAACCTTCTGACCAATTCTAGAACTCAAGAGTCTAAACAAGTTTCTCCAAGTACCGTCCTTCAAGATGGAAACTATTCGTTTCCATCCTCCCCTTGATCAGTCGAACAACACCAGGAGGGTCAGTTTATGACAACCGTAGATTTAAAGGACGTTTACCTACATGTCCCCATTCACAGGGATCATCAAAAGTTTTTATGGTTTGCCTTTCTAGAATAACATTTCCAATTTGTGGCTCTTACTTTTGGTCTGGCCATGGTTTTGACTTGACTGTCCCTTTAAATTCATCCTAGCATAAGTGTTTAATCTAGGCTCATTTGTTTTTGTTGCTGGCTTACTGCAATATAAGGTCAAACTGCATGATTTTTATATTTAAATTCCCAAAGCATCTATCTATCTATCTATCTATTTATCTATCTATCTATCTATCATCTATCTATTTATCTATCATCTATCTATCATCTATCTATCTATCTATCTGTCTATCATCTGTCTATCTGTCTGTCTATCTATCTTTCTATCTATCTATCAGTGACGTGAGTTGAGGTCAGAGGCTCGTGAGGCACTGGCTATGATACGCCCGATAAACACAAATATAAACCCAAAAGAGGTAGCTTAAACTTACATAGCTTAAACTTACATAGCTTAAACTTACATAGCTTAAACTTACAATTAAATTGGCAGGTTGCACAAGGGCAATTAGCATACTTTACAATATAGCATACAAAAAAGAAACTAATTTAATTCTCGTTATATAGGAAATGTAGTTCCAGATGCCTGTCCTCCCTTTGTCAGAAAGTGAAAACGTTTTGCGGTACTATATTGTTTCTGTTCCACTATTTATATTAATTCAAAACAAACGAAAAAATATAGTGCACGGTTTTACCTTCCCTGAAGCAGAACTTTTTTACTTTCTGATAAGGGAAGGACAGGCCATGGGATTATGGGATATTGCCCCCTGGGACAACACTATACAGTGGGTATTGAAAAGAATCAACCCCCTTGAAAATAATCACATTTTGTTGCTTTGCAGCCTGGAATAAAGACAGACACAGATTTTGTTTATCCAGTTGTAATTACTCAGTGCAACTTATAACATCCAAGTGAAAGATATAGCACCAACATGTCAGGCAGAAAGGAAGACAATTCAAAAACAGAATCACTGAGTTGGAAAAGGATCACCCCCCTGTGCCAGTATTTTGCTGAGCCCCCTTTTGCTTAATTACAGCCTTTAGTCTGTTGGGATATGTCTCTACTAACTTTGTACATCTAGACTGTTTAGTCTGTTGGGATATGTCTCTACTAACTTTGTACATCTAGACTGTTTAGTCTGTTGGGATATGTCTCTACTAACTTTGTACATCTAGACTGTTTAGTCTGTTGGGACATGTCTCTACTAACTTTGCACATCTACACTGTTTAGTCTGTTGGGATATGTCTCTACTAACTTTGTACATCTACACTGTTTAGTCTGTTGGGATATGTCTCTACTAACTTTGCACATCTACACTGTTTAGTCTGTTGGGATATGTCTCTACTAACTTTGTACATCTAGACTGTTTAGTCTGTTGGGACATGTCTCTACTAACTTTGCACATCTACACTGTTTAGTCTGTTGGGATATGTCTCTACTAACTTTGTACATTTACACTGTTTAGTCTGTTGGGATATGTCTCTACTAACTTTGTACATCTACACTGTTTAGTCTGTTGGGATATGTCTCTACCAGTGTTAATTTTGACGGCAAGTTTCAATTTAGTCTTAGTTTTAGTCTTTTGACTAAAATGCCCTTTTAGTTTTAGTCGTATTTTAGTCATCTGAATTGTTTTAGTTTTAGTCTAGTTTTAGTCTAGTTTTAGTCGATTGAATCTCCAATACATTTTAGTCGACTAAATCTCCAGTAGATTTTAGTCAACTAAAATCTAAGGGGTTTAGATAAAGTGTAATGCATTATTTAAAGGATTACTTTCTGTTATAATTTTTAAGCTAAACAACTAACATATTAAAGTTAATAAACATTAATTAAAACCTACTGACCTATATTTTCTCCAAAACGAAGTTTCATAATGTTCTAAAAGTTATATCTTTTATTCGCCGATGATGTCACGTTTTCCTGCCCACTATTTTCAGCACTGCATGTTCAAAATACTTAAACCAATAACTTTGTGTTTAAAGCGCCATTTTGAAACCTAGGTATTGTAAACGGATTGGTACAGAGCAAAGGATACCCACGGAGTGGGTTTGGAAAACAATTAAATTTGCAGACAAGATTTCTGATATACGGTAGAGATATGTTAATGAAATGCTATTGATAAAAAGAATATTTGGGGTAGTTAGTTAATAACAGGCATAGAAAATATTTACTTACAGTGGCCCTTTAAGCATTTCTCTATCATTTTCAAACTGATTACATAATCCAGGAGTAAACATAACACCTGTTAATATTTATGGTATTAAGGTTTAAACATGCAATACAGACACAGATTTAGCCGTTGTGATATGTAACATCTTTATTGAACTTAAAATGAAATAAAACCAAGTTTCATAAACAAACAGAAGTGCAACTTTAAAATATATAAAAAAAAAAAAACTGTATTGGCTGTATTGAACATATTACCCAATATAAAAACTTTAACAGTTCTCTGTTAATAATTAAAACAAGTTTCAAGAAACTCAACACAACAAAAAGTTTCTGCAGCTAGCACAGGCACAGCATAACTTAAACCCATATTCGTGGTTTATGCTTATTTCTATAGGAAGAATCAATTGATTGTTCACAGATTCAAAAACATTTCGGCAACAATATTAGCACTACTCTAGAACTTCCAAACTTATTATAAACTCCTGGAGTAAAGGTTTATTAACCTGTTTTCTTTTATGGTATTAAGGTTTGAACATGCAATACAGATTTAACTGTTGTGGCATATAACATGTCTTTATCTTAAAATTTAATAAAATGAAGTTTCGTAAATTTTACAAAAGAGCAGTAATTGAATATGGATTGATTATAACAACTTGCATAAAATGTTTTTGTCAGCAAATTTTGATTTAGTTTTAGTCATAGTCTTTTGACTAAAATGTCATTTTGATTTAGTTTTAGTCATAGTCTTTTGACTAAAATGTCATTTTAGTTTTAGTCGTATTTTAGTCATTAGAATTTCTTTAGTTTTATAGTCATTTTAGTCTAGTTTTAGTCGACGAAATTAACACTGGTCTCTACTAACTTTGTACATCTACTCTGTTTAGTCTGTTGGGATATGTCTCTACTAACTTTGCACATCTACACTGTTTAGTCTGTTGGGATATGTCTCTACTAACTTTGTACATCTACACTGTTTAGTCTGTTGGGATATGTCTCTACTAACTTTGAACATCTACACTGTTTAGTCTGTTGGGATATGTCTCTACTAACTTTGCACATCTACACTGTTTAGTCTGTTGGGATATGTCTCTACTAACCTTGTACATCTACACTGTTTAGTCTGTTGGGATATGTCTCTACTAACTTTGCACATCTAAACTGTTTAGTCTGTTGGGATATGTCTCTACTAACTTTGCACATCTACACTGTTTAGTCTGTTGGGATATGTCTCTACTAACTTTGCACATCTAAACTGTTTAGTCTGTTGGAATATGTCTCTACTAACTTTGCACATCTACACTGTTTAGTCTGTTGGGATATGTCTCTACTAACTTTGCACATCTACACTGTTTAGTCTGTTGGGATATGTCTCTACTAACTTTGCACATCTAGACTGTTTAGTCTGTTGGGATATGTCTCTACTAACTTTACACATCTACACTGTTTAGTCTGTTGGGATATGTCTCTACTAACTTTGAACATCTACACTGTTTAGTCTGTTGGGATATGTCTCTACTAACTTTGCACATCTACACTGTTTAGTCTGTTGGGATATGTCTCTACTAACTTTGCACATCTAGACTGTTTAGTCTGTTGGGATATGTCTCTACTAACTTTGCACATCTAGACTGTTTAGTCTGTTGGGATATGTCTCTACTAACTTTGCACATCTAAACTGTTTAGTCTGTTGGGATATGTCTCTACTAACTTTGCACATCTACACTGTTTAGTCGGTTGGGATATGTCTCTACTAACTTTGTACATCTACACTGTTTAGTCTGTTGGGATATGTCTCTACTGACTTTGTACATCTACACTGTTTAGTCTGTTGGGATATGTCTCTACTAACTTTGTACATCTACACTGTTTAGTCTGTTGGGATATGTCTCTACTAACTTTGTACATCTACACTGTTTAGTCTGTTGGGATATGTCTCTACTAACTTTGCACATCTACACTGTTTAGTCTGTTGGGATATGTCTCTACCAACTTTGTACATCTACACTGTTTAGTCTGTTGGGATATGTCTCTACTAACTTTGTACATCTACACTGTTTAGTCTGTTGGGATATGTCTCTACTAACTTTGCACATCTACACTGTTTAGTCTGTTGGGATATGTCTCTACTAACTTTGCACATCTAGACTGTTTAGTCTGTTGGGATATGTCTCTACTAACTTTGCATATCTAGACTGTTTAGTCTGTTGGGATATCTCTCTACTAACTTTGCACATCTAGACTGTTTAGTCTGTTGGGATATGTCTCTACCAACTTTGTACATCTACACTGTTTAGTCTGTTGGGATATGTCTCTACTAACTTTGTACATCTACACTGTTTAGTCTGTTGGGATATGTCTCTACTAACTTTGTACATCTACACTGTTTAGTCTGTTGGGATATGTCTCTACTAACTTTGTACATCTACACTGTTTAGTCTGTTGGGATATGTCTCTACTAACGTTGCACATCTACACTGTTTAGTCTGTTGGGATATGTCTCTACTAACTTTGCACATGTACACTGTTTAGTCTGTTGGGATATGTCACTACTAACTTTGTACATCTACACTGTTTAGTCTGTTGGGATATGTCTCTACTAACTTTGTACATCTACACTGTTTAGTCTGTTGGGATATGTCTCTACTAACTTCGCACATCTACACTGTTTAGTCTGTTGGGATATGTCTCTACTAACTTTGTACATCTAGACTGTTTAGTCTGTTGGGACATGTCTCTACTAACTTTGCACATCTACACTGTTTAGTCTGTTGGGATATGTCTCTACTAACTTTGTACATCTACACTGTTTAGTCTGTTGGGATATGTCTCTACTAACTTTGCACATCTACACTGTTTAGTCTGTTGGGATATGTCTCTACTAACTTTGTACATCTACTCTGTTTAGTCTGTTGGGATATGTCTCTACTAACTTTGCACATCTACACTGTTTAGTCTGTTGGGATATGTCTCTACTAACTTTGTACATCTACACTGTTTAGTCTGTTGGGATATGTCTCTACTAACTTTGTACATCTACACTGTTTAGTCTGTTGGGATATGTCTCTACTAACTTTGCACATCTACACTGTTTAGTCTGTTGGGATATGTCTCTACTAACTTTGCACATCTACACTGTTTAGTCTGTTGGGATATGTCCTTACTAACTTTGCACATCTAAACTGTTTAGTCTGTTGGGATATGTCTCTACTAACTTTGTACATCTACACTGTTTAGTCTGTTGGGATATGTCTCTACTAACTTTGCACATCTACACTGTTTAGTCTGTTGGGATATGTCTCTACTAACTTTGCACATCTACACTGTTTAGTCTGTTGGGATATGTCTCTACTAACTTTGCACATCTAGACTGTTTAGTCGGTTGGGATATGTCTCTACTAACTTTGCACATCTAGACTGTTTAGTCTGTTGGGATATGTCTCTACTAACTTTACACATCTACACTGTTTAGTCTGTTGGGATATGTCTCTACTAACTTTGCACATCTACACTGTTTAGTCTGTTGGGATATGTCTCTACTAACTTTGCACATCTACACTGTTTAGTCTGTTGGGATATGTCTCTACTAACTTTGCACATCTACACTGTTTAGTCTGTTGGGATATGTCTCTACTAACTTTGCACATCTACACTGTTTAGTCTGTTGGGATATGTCTCTACCAACTTTGTACATCTACACTGTTTAGTCTGTTGGGATATGTCTCTACTAACTTTGTACATCTACACTGTTTAGTCTGTTGGGATATGTCTCTACTAACTTTGCACATCTACACTGTTTAATCTGTTGGGATATGTCTCTACTAACTTTGCACATCTAGACTGTTTAGTCTGTTGGGATATGTCTCTACTAACTTTGCACATCTAGACTGTTTAGTCTGTTGGGATATCTCTCTACTAACTTTGCACATCTAGACTGTTTAGTCTGTTGGGATATGTCTCTACCAACTTTGTACATCTACACTGTTTAGTCTGTTGGGATATGTCTCTACTAACTTTGTACATCTACACTGTTTAGTCTGTTGGGATATGTCTCTACTAACTTTGTACATCTACACTGTTTAGTTTGTTGGGATATGTCTCTACTATTTTTGTACATCTACACTGTTTAGTCTGTTGGGATATGTCTCTACTAACGTTGCACATCTACATTGTTTAGTCTGTTGGGATATGTCTCTACCAACTTTGTACATCTACACTGTTTAGTCTGTTGGGATATGTCTCTACTAACTTTGTACATCTACACTGTTTAGTCTGTTGGGATATGTCTCTACTAACTTTGCACATCTACACTGTTTAATCTGTTGGGATATGTCTCTACTAACTTTGCACATCTAGACTGTTTAGTCTGTTGGGATATGTCTCTACTAACTTTGCACATCTAGACTGTTTAGTCTGTTGGGATATCTCTCTACTAACTTTGCACATCTAGACTGTTTAGTCTGTTGGGATATGTCTCTACCAACTTTGTACATCTACACTGTTTAGTCTGTTGGGATATGTCTCTACTAACTTTGTACATCTACACTGTTTAGTCTGTTGGGATATGTCTCTACCAACTTTGTACATCTACACTGTTTAGTCTGTTGGGATATGTCTCTACTAACTTTGTACATCTACACTGTTTAGTCTGTAGGGATATGTCTCTACTAACTTTGCACATCTACACTGTTTAATCTGTTGGGATATGTCTCTACTAACTTTGCACATCTAGACTGTTTAGTCTGTTGGGATATGTCTCTACTAACTTTGCACATCTAGACTGTTTAGTCTGTTGGGATATGTCTCTACTAACTTTGCACATCTAGACTGTTTAGTCTGTTGGGATATCTCTCTACTAACTTTGCACATCTAGACTGTTTAGTCTGTTGGGATATGTCTCTACTAACTTTGCACATCTAGACTGTTTAGTCTGTTGGGATATGTCTCTACTAACTTTGCACATCTAGACTGTTTAGTCTGTTGGGATATCTCTCTACTAACTTTGCACATCTAGACTGTTTAGTCTGTTGGGATATGTCTCTACCAACTTTGTACATCTACACTGTTTAGTCTGTTGGGATATGTCTCTACTAACTTTGTACATCTACACTGTTTAGTCTGTTGGGATATGTCTCTACTAACTTTGTACATCTAGACTGTTTAGTCTGTTGGGATATGTCTCTACTAACTTTGTACATCTAGACTGTTTAGTCTGTTGGGACATGTCTCTACTAACTTTGCACATCTACACTGTTTAGTCTGTTGGGATATGTCTCTACTAACTTTGTACATCTACACTGTTTAGTCTGTTGGGATATGTCTCTACTAACTTTGCACATCTACACTGTTTAGTCTGTTGGGATATGTCTCTACTAACTTTGTACATCTAGACTGTTTAGTCTGTTGGGACATGTCTCTACTAACTTTGCACATCTACACTGTTTAGTCTGTTGGGATATGTCTCTACTAACTTTGTACATCTACACTGTTTAGTCTGTTGGGATATGTCTCTACTAACTTTGTACATCTACACTGTTTAGTCTGTTGGGATATGTCTCTACCAGTGTTAATTTTGACGGCAAGTTTCAATTTAGTCTTAGTTTTAGTCTTTTGACTAAAATGCCCTTTTAGTTTTAGTCGTATTTTAGTCATCTGAATTGTTTTAGTTTTAGTCTAGTTTTAGTCTAGTTTTAGTCGATTGAATCTCCAATACATTTTAGTCGACTAAATCTCCAGTAGATTTTAGTCAACTAAAATCTAAGGGGTTTAGATAAAGTGTAATGCATTATTTAAAGGATTACTTTCTGTTATAATTTTTAAGCTAAACAACTAACATATTAAAGTTAATAAACATTAATTAAAACCTACTGACCTATATTTTCTCCAAAACGAAGTTTCATAATGTTCTAAAAGTTATATCTTTTATTTGCCGATGATGTCACGTTTTCCTGCCCACTATTTTCAGCACTGCATGTTCAAAATACTTAAACCAATAACTTTGTGTTTAAAGCGCCATTTTGAAACCTAGGTATTGTAAACGGATTGGTACAGAGCAAAGGATACCCACGGAGTGGGTTTGGAAAACAATTAAATTTGCAGACAAGATTTCTGATATACGGTAGAGATATGTTAATGAAATGCTATTGATAAAAAGAATATTTGGGGTAGTTAGTTAATAACAGGCATAGAAAATATTTACTTACAGTGGCCCTTTAAGCATTTCTCTATCATTTTCAAACTGATTACATATTCCAGGAGTAAACATAACACCTGTTAATATTTATGGTATTAAGGTTTAAACATACAATACAGACACAGATTTAGCCGTTGTGATATGTAACATCTTTATTGAACTTAAAATGAAATAAAACCAAGTTTCATAAACAAACAGAAGTGCAACTTTAAAATATATAAAAAAAAAAAACTGTATTGGCTGTATTGAACATATTACCCAATATAAAAACTTTAACAGTTCTCTGTTAATAATTAAAACAAGTTTCAAGAAACTCAACACAACAAAAAGTTTCTGCAGCTAGCACAGGCACAGCATAACTTAAACCCATATTCGTGGTTTATGCTTATTTCTATAGGAAGAATCAATTGATTGTTCACAGATTCAAAAACATTTCGGCAACAATATTAGCACTACTCTAGAACTTCCAAACTTATTATAAACTCCTGGAGTAAAGGTTTATTAACCTGTTTTCTTTTATGGTATTAAGGTTTGAACATGCAATACAGATTTAACTGTTGTGGCATATAACATGTCTTTATCTTAAAATTTAATAAAATGAAGTTTCGTAAATTTTACAAAAGAGCAGTAATTGAATATGGATTGATTATAACAACTTGCATAAAATGTTTTTGTCAGCAAATTTTGATTTAGTTTTAGTCATAGTCTTTTGACTAAAATGTCATTTTGATTTAGTTTTAGTCATAGTCTTTTGACTAAAATGTCATTTTAGTTTTAGTCGTATTTTAGTCATTAGAATTTCTTTAGTTTTATAGTCATTTTAGTCTAGTTTTAGTCGACGAAATTAACACTGGTCTCTACTAACTTTGTACATCTACTCTGTTTAGTCTGTTGGGATATGTCTCTACTAACTTTGTACATCTACACTGTTTAGTCTGTTGGGATATGTCTCTACTAACTTTGCACATCTACACTGTTTAGTCTGTTGGGATATGTCTCTACTAACTTTGTACATCTACACTGTTTAGTCTGTTGGGATATGTCTCTACTAACTTTGTACATCTACACTGTTTAGTCTGTTGGGATATGTCTCTACTAACTTTGCACATCTACACTGTTTAGTCTGTTGGGATATGTCTCTACTAACCTTGCACATCTACACTGTTTAGTCTGTTGGGATATGTCTCTACTAACTTTGCACATCTAAACTGTTTAGTCTGTTGGGATATGTCTCTACTAACTTTGCACATCTACACTGTTTAGTCTGTTGGGATATGTCTCTACTAACTTTGCACATCTACACTGTTTAGTCTGTTGGGATATGTCTCTACTAACTTTGCACATCTAGACTGTTTAGTCTGTTGGGATATGTCTCTACTAACTTTGCACATCTAGACTGTTTAGTCTGTTGGGATATGTCTCTACTAACTTTGCACATCTAAACTGTTTAGTCTGTTGGGATATGTCTCTACTAACTTTGCACATCTACACTGTTTAGTCTGTTGGGATATGTCTCTACTAACTTTGCACATCTACACTGTTTAGTCTGTTGGGATATGTCTCTACTAACTTTGTACATCTACACTGTTTAGTCTGTTGGGATATGTCTCTACTGACTTTGTACATCTACACTGTTTAGTCTGTTGGGATATGTCTCTACTAACTTTGTACATCTACACTGTTTAGTCTGTTGGGATATGTCTCTACTAACTTTGTACATCTACACTGTTTAGTCTGTTGGGATATGTCTCTACTAACTTTGCACATCTACACTGTTTAGTCTGTTGGGATATGTCTCTACCAACTTTGTACATCTACACTGTTTAGTCTGTTGGGATATGTCTCTACTAACTTTGTACATCTACACTGTTTAGTCTGTTGGGATATGTCTCTACTAACTTTGCACATCTACACTGTTTAGTCTGTTGGGATATGTCTCTACTAACTTTGCACATCTAGACTGTTTAGTCTGTTGGGATATGTCTCTACTAACTTTGCATATCTAGACTGTTTAGTCTGTTGGGATATCTCTCTACTAACTTTGCACATCTAGACTGTTTAGTCTGTTGGGATATGTCTCTACCAACTTTGTACATCTACACTGTTTAGTCTGTTGGGATATGTCTCTACTAACTTTGTACATCTACACTGTTTAGTCTGTTGGGATATGTCTCTACTAACTTTGTACATCTACACTGTTTAGTCTGTTGGGATATGTCTCTACTAACTTTGTACATCTACACTGTTTAGTCTGTTGGGATATGTCTCTACTAACGTTGCACATCTACACTGTTTAGTCTGTTGGGATATGTCTCTACTAACTTTGCACATGTACACTGTTTAGTCTGTTGGGATATGTCACTACTAACTTTGTACATCTACACTGTTTAGTCTGTTGGGATATGTCTCTACTAACTTTGTACATCTACACTGTTTAGTCTGTTGGGATATGTCTCTACTAACTTTGCACATCTACACTGTTTAGTCTGTTGGGATATGTCTCTACTAACTTTGTACATCTAGACTGTTTAGTCTGTTGGGACATGTCTCTACTAACTTTGCACATCTACACTGTTTAGTCTGTTGGGATATGTCTCTACTAACTTTGTACATCTACACTGTTTAGTCTGTTGGGATATGTCTCTACTAACTTTGTACATCTACACTGTTTAGTCTGTTGGGATATGTCTCTACTAACTTTGTACATCTACTCTGTTTAGTCTGTTGGGATATGTCTTGTAACGGTACCAACCGGATACCAAGGGTTAACACCAGGGAACAATGTCCTGCATAGGGAATCAGCAGTTCACAACCCAGCCAGTTTTCAGGTTTTAAACAGAATGAATTTTATTAAGGCTCATATGCCCAGTATTTATGCAGGTCTGACCCCCCCCCAGAAGGGGGGTTGAAAGAATGTTGTACATTGAATGGAGGGAACACGCCCTTTTACATGATACAATAGAATACCTTGCTCAAGCTGATAACAATTTAAACACAGACACACACTTGGCTTTCCTTATCATCTAGGGTCTGCTCTCTGAGGTTGATTAAACAATGGACTGTGTATCAATAACATTAATGACAGTGCATAATAGCTGAGGCTAAAGCTGAACACAGTTAACTCTTTCAGTGCTGACAGAAGGGTCTGTCACATCTACATAGCACAATATACAGCCTATAGACAACCTTTCTTACGTTATAGTCCAGAAGTGGCTAGGTTTGCCACAATGCTCCCCCAGAACCAAGCCGTCATACACAGTCTGATCCCAACGGATCGGCTTGGGGATGTCCGGGGCAACAACTTTCGGCTCAAGTAAGCTACGGGGTGTTCTCCGCCATCTGCTCCAACTTGGCTCAGTACTGCCCCCACCCCAAACATGGAAGCGTCTCTTCCCGGAGGGACTGGGCTTGGGTAGTCACAGGGTTAACATCAGCGGGATCCATGGGAGCATAGGCAGAAACAAGGGGGGCCAAGTCATTTCCAAGGAGAACATCAGCAGGTAAGTCCTTCTTGACCCCCACATTCACAAGTCTAGCGCCCACTCCCCAATCCAAATGTACCCTGGCAACAGGTAGGCGGAACACAGTGCCCCCTGCTACACTCACAGCCACAGTGTCTCCAGTGTGCTGTTTCTCAGGCACCAAGTTCTCTTGAAGCAAGGTCATGGTAGCACCAGTATCCCGTAGACAACTGACCTCCTTCCCATTCACTTTAACCCGTTGCCGGTTATTCCGGTGGGCAGCTTGCACGGGGTCTGCTTCATGTAGGCTGGCCCAGCATTCTGGCGCCTCTACGTAGCGGGCCACAGGCTGAGGATTATGTGGGATTCCGCCAGCGGGTCTTCTCCAGGACTGTGCTTGATTCGCTGCGTTTAGGGGACACTCTGGTCTTTTGTGCCCTAGTTGCTTACATCCAAAGCACCGAATAGGTTGTGAGTAGCCCCGCGAATTGAACCGGGCTCTCTGAGGGTAGTTCGTGGCCGGAGGCCGTGTGGTATAGCGGTGCGCCGGGGGTTGGTAACTGGCAGCTGCTGGGGTGACTGGGGGTCTGTACTCCACTCTAGCAGTGGGCAATCGGTATACTGCTCCCCCTGCCCCTCGTACTGCCACGGATCCGCCAGTGGGTGCTGTATCCGGCACCAAATGGGGAGCTATCAGGGTTAAAGTAGCTCCCGAATCCCGAAGTCCCCGGACCGACATCACCTCATGCAGAATTCCCAGGGGTTCCTCGGCTTGGGTGCTCAACACCTCATGAGCGGCTGGCTCCGTTTGGTAATGGTGAGCAGCCGCCCTTGGGGCCAGGTTCTGTCTGACCTGGTTCCAAGCTTGTCTGCTCCGATTTTGGGTGCACTCACGTGCCATATGTCCCCACTGCTTGCAGGTGTGGCATTGTATATTAGCCCGTCCGTTGTTAGGCTGTAGTCCATGGTGCCTCCTGGCATCAAAATGCTGGTCTGCTAATCTGGCTGCTTCGGTTAAGGTGAGGGGTTTTCGATCTCTCACCCATTCTTGGGCTTCTGGGGACAAGCCGTTAAAGAATTGCTCCAACAGCATCAGTTGTCGCAATTCTTCCATGGTGGTAGCTTGGCTGGCCTGTATCCACCCCTGAGATGCTTGATCCAGCTTGTGGTCCCACTCTGCATGGGAATCTCTTTCTGGCTTGCGCAGGCCTCTAAACTTGCGCCGGTATGCCTCTGAGGTAATGGCATATCTTTCCAAGATCGCTCTCTTCACTTTAGCGTAATCCTTGCTGTCCTCCCTGGGTACAGCGCGATACGCTTCCGCTGCCCTACCGGCTAGCTTGCCTGCTAGCACCGGCACCCATACGGACTGCTCCAAATCATGTAACTCGCACAGTCTCTCAAAATCCTGTAAATACCCATCAATCTCATCCTTCTCCTCACAAAACATTTTAAATGCATGGTATGGGATTTTGGGTCTTACTGGGTTGCTGAGTGCGTCCAAAATGGATTCTGCTCGGGAGGATGCATTCCGCGGACTGTGTGCCATCACGTACTCCTGCACATCTGCCATTACCACGGATAGCATATCCCGTGGTACAGGTTGGGGTAAAAATTCCAGCCTGGTCCTCATTTCCCTCTGGTATAGGGTCTCCTCCATGGCTGCTGGAGGCGTAGCGCTGCGAGCTCTGTCTCCCTCCATCAGCTCAGCAATTAATATAGCCTTGGGTTTGCTGCTGCCTATCTTTCCCCTGGCTTCTAGCAGTTCCTTTTACGTTTGTCTCTCTAGCTTAGAATAATCCATCTCCATTCACTTCGGTCCCTGGTAATCCTTCCATCTTAGTCAGTATTGTAGTAATCCCCCTCTTCCTGAGGTTACTGGCTTGTGTAGTTGCTCTTCTGGGCGATAAGGTTCATCCCACCGCTGCCACCAATTGTAACGGTACCAACCGGATACCAAGGGTTAACACCAGGGAACAATGTCCTGCATAGGGAATCAGCAGTTCACAACCCAGCCAGTTTTCAGGTTTTAAACAGAATGAATTTTATTAAGGCTCATATGCCCAGTATTTATGCAGGTCTGACCCCCCCCAGAAGGGGGGTTGAAAGAATGTTGTACATTGAATGGAGGGAACACGCCCTTTTACATGATACAATAGAATACCTTGCTCAAGCTGATAACAATTTAAACACAGACACACACTTGGCTTTCCTTATCATCTAGGGTCTGCTCTCTGAGGTTGATTAAACAATGGACTGTGTATCAATAACATTAATGACAGTGCATAATAGCTGAGGCTAAAGCTGAACACAGTTAACTCTTTCAGTGCTGACAGAAGGGTCTGTCACATCTACATAGCACAATATACAGCCTATAGACAACCTTTCTTACGTTATAGTCCAGAAGTGGCTAGGTTTGCCACATGTCTCTACTAACTTTGCACATCTACACTGTTTAGTCTGTTGGGATATGTCTCTTCTAACTTTGTACATCTACACTGTTTAGTCTGTTGGGATATGTCTCTACTAACTTTGTACATCTACACTGTTTAGTCTGTTGGGATATGTCTCTACTAACTTTGCACATCTACACTGTTTAGTCTGTTGGGATATGTCTCTACTAACTTTGCACATCTACACTGTTTAGTCTGTTGGGATATGTCTCTACTAACTTTGCACATCTAAACTGTTTAGTCTGTTGGGATATGTCTCTACTAACTTTGTACATCTACACTGTTTAGTCTGTTGGGATATGTCTCTACTAACTTTGCACATCTACACTGTTTAGTCTGTTGGGATATGTCTCTACTAACTTTGCACATCTACACTGTTTAGTCTGTTGGGATATGTCTCTACTAACTTTGCACATCTAGACTGTTTAGTCGGTTGGGATATGTCTCTACTAACTTTGCACATATAGACTGTTTAGTCTGTTGGGATATGTCTCTACTAACTTTACACATCTACACTGTTTAGTCTGTTGGGATATGTCTCTACTAACTTTGCACATCTACACTGTTTAGTCTGTTGGGATATGTCTCTACTAACTTTGCACATCTACACTGTTTAGTCTGTTGGGATATGTCTCTACTAACTTTGCACATCTACACTGTTTAGTCTGTTGGGATATGTCTCTACTAACTTTGCACATCTACACTGTTTAGTCTGTTGGGATATGTCTCTACCAACTTTGTACATCTACACTGTTTAGTCTGTTGGGATATGTCTCTACTAACTTTGTACATCTACACTGTTTAGTCTGTTGGGATATGTCTCTACTAACTTTGCACATCTACACTGTTTAATCTGTTGGGATATGTCTCTACTAACTTTGCACATCTAGACTGTTTAGTCTGTTGGGATATGTCTCTACTAACTTTGCACATCTAGACTGTTTAGTCTGTTGGGATATCTCTCTACTAACTTTGCACATCTAGACTGTTTAGTCTGTTGGGATATGTCTCTACCAACTTTGTACATCTACACTGTTTAGTCTGTTGGGATATGTCTCTACTAACTTTGTACATCTACACTGTTTAGTCTGTTGGGATATGTCTCTACTAACTTTGTACATCTACACTGTTTAGTTTGTTGGGATATGTCTCTACTATTTTTGTACATCTACACTGTTTAGTCTGTTGGGATATGTCTCTACTAACTTTGCACATGTACACTGTTTAGTCTGTTGGGATATGTCACTACTAACTTTGTACATCTACACTGTTTAGTCTGTTGGGATATGTCTCTACTAACTTTGCACATGTACACTGTTTAGTCTGTTGGGATATGCCACTACTAACTTTGCACATCTACACTGTTTAGTCTGTTTTAATATGTCTCTACTAACTTTGTACATCTACACTGTTTAGTCTGTTGGGATATGTCTCTACTAACTTTGTACATCTACACTGTTTAGTCTGTTGGGATATGTCTCTACTAACTTTGTACATCTACACTGTTTAGTCTGTTGGGATTTGTCTCTACTAACTTTGTACATCTACACTGTTTAGTCTGTTGGGATATGTCTCTACTAACTTTGTACATCTACACTGTTTAGTCTGTTGGGATATGTCTCTACTAACTTTGTACATCTACACTGTTTAGTCTGTTGGGATATGTCTCTACTAACTTTGCAAATCTAGACTGTTTAGTCTGTTGGGATATGTCTCTACTAACTTTGTTCATCTACACTGTTTAGTCTGTTGGGATATGTCTCTACTAACTTTGCACATCTACACTGTTTAGTCTGTTGGGATATGTCTCTACTAATTTTGTACATCTACACTGTTTAGTCTGTTGGGATATGCCTCTACTAACTTTGTACATCTACACTGTTTAGTCTGTTGGGATATGTCTCTACTAACTTTGCAAATCTAGACTGTTTAGTCTGTTGGGATATGTCTCTACTAACTTTGTACATCTACACTGTTTAGTCTGTTGGGATATGTCTCTACTAACTTTGCACATCTACACTGTTTAGTCTGTTGGGATATGTCTCTACTAACTTTGTACATCTACACTGTTTAGTCTGTTGGGATATGTCTCTACTAACTTTGTACATCTACACTGTTTAGTCTGTTGGGATATGTCTCTACTAACTTTGTACATCTACACTGTTTAGTCTGTTGGGATATGCCTCTACTAACTTTGAACATCTACACTGTTTAGTCTGTTGGGATATGTCTCTACTAACTTTGCACATCTACACTGTTTAGTCTGTTGGGATATGTCTCTACTAACTTTGCACATCTACACTGTTTAGTCTGTTGGGATATGTCTGTACTAACTTTGTACATCTACACTGTTTAGTCTGTTGGGATATGTCTCTACTAACTTTGCAAATCTAGACTGTTTAGTCTGTTGGGATATGTCTCTACCAACTTTGTACATCTACACTGTTTAGTCTGTTGGGATATGTCTCTACTAACTTTGTACATCTACACTGTTTAGTCTGTTGGGATATGTCTCTACTAACTTTGTACATCTACACTGTTTAGTTTGTTGGGATATGTCTCTACTATTTTTGTACATCTACACTGTTTAGTCTGTTGGGATATGTCTCTACTAACTTTGCACATGTACACTGTTTAGTCTGTTGGGATATGTCACTACTAACTTTGTACATCTACACTGTTTAGTCTGTTGGGATATGTCTCTACTAACTTTGCACATGTACACTGTTTAGTCTGTTGGGATATGTCACTACTAACTTTGCACATCTACACTGTTTAGTCTGTTGGAATATGTCTCTACTAACTTTGTACATCTACACTGTTTAGTCTGTTGGGATATGTCTCTACTAACTTTGTACATCTACACTGTTTAGTCTGTTGGGATATGTCTCTACTAACTTTGTACATCTACACTGTTTAGTCTGTTGGGATTTGTCTCTACTAACTTTGTACATCTACACTGTTTAGTCTGTTGGGATATGTCTCTACTAACTTTGTACATCTACACTGTTTAGTCTGTTGGGATATGTCTCTACTAACTTTGTACATCTACACTGTTTAGTCTGTTGGGATATGTCTCTACTAACTTTGCAAATCTAGACTGTTTAGTCTGTTGGGATATGTCTCTACTAACTTTGTTCATCTACACTGTTTAGTCTGTTGGGATATGTCTCTACTAACTTTGCACATCTACACTGTTTAGTCTGTTGGGATATGTCTCTACTAATTTTGTACATCTACACTGTTTAGTCTGTTGGGATATGCCTCTACTAACTTTGTACATCTACACTGTTTAGTCTGTTGGGATATGTCTCTACTAACTTTGCAAATCTAGACTGTTTAGTCTGTTGGGATATGTCTCTACTAACTTTGTACATCTACACTGTTTAGTCTGTTGGGATATGTCTCTACTAACTTTGCACATCTACACTGTTTAGTCTGTTGGGATATGTCTCTACTAACTTTGTACATCTACACTGTTTAGTCTGTTGGGATATGTCTCTACTAACTTTGTACATCTACACTGTTTAGTCTGTTGGGATATGTCTCTACTAACTTTGTACATCTACACTGTTTAGTCTGTTGGGATATGCCTCTACTAACTTTGTACATCTACACTGTTTAGTCTGTTGGGATATGTCTCTACTAACTTTGCACATCTACACTGTTTAGTCTGTTGGGATATGTCTCTACTAACTTTGCACATCTACACTGTTTAGTCTGTTGGGATATGTCTGTACTAACTTTGTACATCTACACTGTTTAGTCTGTTGGGATATGTCTCTACTAACTTTGCAAATCTAGACTGTTTAGTCTGTTGGGATATGTCTCTACTAACTTTGTACATCTACACTGTTTAGTCTGTTGGGATATGTCTCTACTAACTTTGCACATCTACACTGTTTAGTCTGTTGGGATATGTCTCTACTAACTTTGTACATCTACACTGTTTAGTCTGTTGGGATATGTCTCTACCAACTTTTTACATCTACACTGTTTAGTCTGTTAGGATATGTCTCTACTAACTTTGTACATCTACACTGTTTAGTCTGTTGGGATATGTCTCTACTAACTCTGCACATCTACACTGTTTAGTCTGTTGGGATATGTCTCTACTAACTTTGTACATCTACACTGTTTAGTCTGTTGGGATATGTCTCTACTAACTTTGCACATCTACACTGTTTAGTCTGTTGGGATATGTCTCTACTAACTTTGCACATCTACACTGTTTAGTCTGTTGGGATATGTCTCTACTAACTTTGCACATCTACACTGTTTAGTCTGTTGGGATATGTCTCTACTAACTTTGAACATCTACACTGTTTAGTCTGTTGGGATATGTCTCTACTAACTTTGTACATCTACACTGTTTAGTCTGTTGGGATATGTCTCTACTAACTTTGCACATCTACACTGTTTAGTCTGTTGGGATATGTCTCTACTAACTTTGCACATCTACACTGTTTAGTCTGTTGGGATATGTCTGTACTAACTTTGTACATCTACACTGTTTAGTCTGTTGGGATATGTCTCTACTAACTTTGCAAATCTAGACTGTTTAGTCTGTTGGGATATGTCTCTACTAACTTTGTACATCTACACTGTTTAGTCTGTTGGGATATGTCTCTACTAACTTTGCACATCTACACTGTTTAGTCTGTTGGGATATGTCTCTACTAACTTTGTACATCTACACTGTTTAGTCTGTTGGGATATGTCTCTACCAACTTTTTACATCTACACTGTTTAGTCTGTTAGGATATGTCTCTACTAACTTTGTACATCTACACTGTTTAGTCTGTTGGGATATGTCTCTACTAACTCTGCACATCTACACTGTTTAGTCTGTTGGGATATGTCTCTACTAACTTTGTACATCTACACTGTTTAGTCTGTTGGGATATGTCTCTACTAACTTTGCACATCTACACTGTTTAGTCTGTTGGGATATGTCTCTACTAACTTTGCACATCTACACTGTTTAGTCTGTTGGGATATGTCTCTACTAACTTTGCACATCTACACTGTTTAGTCTGTTGGGATATGTCTCTACTAACTTTGAACATCTACACTGTTTAGTCTGTTGGGATATGTCTCTACTAACTTTGTACATCTACACTGTTTAGTCTGTTGGGATATGTCTCTACTAACTTTGTACATCTACACTGTTTAGTCTGTTGGGATATGTCTCTACTAACTTTGCACATCTACACTGTTTAGTCTGTTGGGATATGTCTCTACTAACTTTGCACATCTACACTGTTTAGTTTGTTGGGATATGTCTCTACTAACTTTGCAAATCTAGACTGTTTAGTCTGTTGGGATATGTCTCTACTAACTTTGTACATCTACACTGTTTAGTCTGTTGGGATATGTCTCTACTAACTTTGCACATCTACACTGTTTAGTCTGTTGGGATATGTCTCTACTAACTTTGTACATCTACACTGTTTAGTCTGTTGGGATATGTCTCTACCAACTTTTTACATCTACACTGTTTAGTCTGTTAGGATATGTCTCTACTAACTTTGTACATCTACACTGTTTAGTCTGTTGGGATATGTCTCTACTAACTCTGCACATCTACACTGTTTAGTCTGTTGGGATATGTCTCTACTAACTTTGTACATCTACACTGTTTAGTCTGTTGGGATATGTCTCTACTAACTTTGCACATCTACACTGTTTAGTCTGTTGGGATATGTCTCTACTAACTTTGCACATCTACACTGTTTAGTCTGTTGGGATATGTCTCTACTAACTTTGCACATCTACACTGTTTAGTCTGTTGGGATATGTCTCTACTAACTTTGAACATCTACACTGTTTAGTCTGTTGGGATATGTCTCTACTAACTTTGTACATCTACACTGTTTAGTCTGTTGGGATATGTCTCTACTAACTTTGTACATCTACACTGTTTAGTCTGTTGGGATATGTCTCTACTAACTTTGCACATCTACACTGTTTAGTCTGTTGGGATATGTCTCTACTAACTTTGCACATCTACACTGTTTAGTTTGTTGGGATATGTCTCTACTAACTTTGCACATCTACACTGTTTAGTCTGTTGGGATATGTCTCTACTAACTTTGTACATCTACACTGTTTAGTCTGTTGGGATATGTCTCTACTAACTTTGCACATCTAGACTGTTTAGTCTGTTGGGATATGTCTCTACTAACTTTGCACATCTACACTGTTTAGTCTGTTGGGATATGTCTCTACAAACTTTGCACATCTACACTGTTTAGTCTGTTGGGATATGTCTCTACTAACTTTGCACATCTAGACTCTTTAGTCTGTTGGGATATGTCTCTACTAACTTTGCACATCTACACTGTTTAGTCTGTTGGGATATGTCTCTACTAACTTTGAACATCTACACTGTTTAGTCTGTTGGGATATGTCTCTACTAACTTTGTACATCTACACTGTTTAGTCTGTTGGGATATGTCTCTACTAACTTTGCACATCTACACTGTTTAGTCTGTTGGGATATGTCTCTACTAACTTTGCACATCTACACTGTTTAGTCTGTTGGGATATGTCTCTACTAACTTTGCACATCTACACTGTTTAGTCTGTTGGGATATGTCTCTACTAACTTTGCACATCTACACTGTTTAGTCTGTTGGGATATGTCTCTACTAACTTTGCACATCTAGACTGTTTAGTCTGTTGGGATATGTCTCTACTAACTTTGCACATCTACACTGTTTAGTCTGTTGGGATATGTCTCTAATAACTTTGCACATCTACACTGTGCAGTATTTGCCCACTCTTCTTTACAGAACTACTCCAGTTCCGTTACATTTTACGGTGACCATTTGTGGTCTGCAGTCTTCAAGTCATAAAACACACAAGATATTTAAAGTGTTAATAAAACTATGTCAGAGAGGAAAAAACAGATGTTGGGACCACTATGGCAATAGTCACAGGTGAAATATCAATGGCAAAGCTAGTAATATTGCCAGTCACAATGGACTAATAAAGAAATATTGTCTTAGTAAAAAGCTTGTAGTCAGCAAAAAAATGAATGAAACTTGAATTGTAATGAACTAGTCTCCAGTAAGTAAAGTCTGAATAAAACAGCCATCCTTCTTTAGAAGCTGCAACTGGAGAAATGCAACTGATGTTAGTGACTATATTCAGTTCTTTATTGCCGGGTGCTGCTCCTCTAACCGTAGTTTCCTTCATTCAGATCAAGGGGTCAATCTAAGCAAAAAAGAGAACGCTAACTCCGACTCATCTGAAATTTATTGCAACAAATAGTAAGCGCTACAGCATATGCACCTACTACA
The DNA here is from genome assembly GCF_027579735.1 of Bombina bombina. Taxonomy (NCBI): domain Eukaryota; kingdom Metazoa; phylum Chordata; class Amphibia; order Anura; family Bombinatoridae; genus Bombina; species Bombina bombina. The sequence goes on from NC_069500.1 coordinate 1,439,819,446, forward strand.
TACAAGTGAATAAAAAGCGTGTCTCAAAATAGTGTCCACTAAGCTCCTGCGGATTTTCACAAAGTCTATACACAAAGAAAGGTAAAGAAAAGATAGACAACCAGGCCGAGCACTCAAAGAAAATGATATCTATTATTATTAACCTGCCCATGGGAGGCAGCGGGGACTGAGCTACATATAAAATATAACTTTTACTTTCTTTATATTTTACGTTTTTTATTGAGGTTATTGCAGACACATTACATGTAAAATACATTCCTTTATTCCCAAAAAACATTTTAGCAACCATCTCTTATTAGCCAAATAAAAGATTCAGGCACACATTTAGTACAGTCACAAGATTAAATATAATAATATTCGCATCTAAACAACCTATATACTAATATAATATCTCTTCACCATTATTTACTTAACTTATATAGATGTCATAATTTGGGAAAAAGAACCTATAAAGGCAATACCTCATTTAAGTTTTATAGGGTAAGGGGGGCGGGGGTATATCAAAAACTACTATGGAAAATCACACTTAAACAAAGTTTTAGGGATTTGCATATGGGGTCTGCGCCCCTACGCTTAACCAGTATGCTATATACTGGGGAAAACAGAGCTGATCATAGGCAGGTGTACATTAAATTGGCAGGTCACACCAATATTTATATAAATGCCTTAAGTTTGTAAATATACACTAAACAAGAATCTCCGCCTTATTGTCGCCAATAAAACTAGTATATTTGTTAAAGTACATGCACGCGGCTGTAGCTTCTGAAAAACTGCTTCAATGGGTCACGCTAGAGGGTCTAGCCCCTAGATACAAACATAATTCAGTTTTTTGCCTAGTTTTGCAGACTAAACATAAGATCTTTGTCTAAATACATAACAGCCAAACATGCACATGAGACCAAATGACCGTACTAATGACTTATATAACAAGGAGAAAATCTATGTTTATTAACAAGTCCATAACGAGACCTAAAGCTTGAACAAACCAAGAACACAGTAGGAATCAGAACAAGGAACAGAAATATAACTATAATACAAAATATAAGTGCGCAAAGTGGATGCTAAAGTATACAATTAAAAAGGTTTTTTTTAATTAAACTCAGAATTCTGAATGTTTGACCATGTGCAAAAATTCTAATCTAGTACTGTATATTCAAAATGCAGAGAGGCTTTTATGGGTCCTCACACCAAAGGGTTAAAATTAATTCCCATATACTTCGATTAAATTAAATTAAATTAATGGTGAATACAAACATGAAACAAACCACATATGATTAAAATATATATTGTATTTTATAATGCTTAAAAATGAAATAAACAATTTGAAAATACTCTTTCTAAAATTATGAATCTAACATTTATTTATTTAATACAATTGATAGTGACTGGCCCTAACTTAAAAAACACATCTAAATTAATAACACATCTAAATTAATACCACATACATTGATAAAAGGACAAATATGATCACAAAATAAAGTGTAAATTTTTAGGACTCAGATGGAAACTTTGTAATTAGTCCCAAAAGGAAAGTCCCAAACGATGTCCTTCCCAAGCTTTCCACAAAAGCACAATGCACGATGATAGGCAAGAAAAAACTGCTGATTCCTCCCAGCTGGTCCTGAGCAGCGTCTAGGTGGGAGACAGAAGCGTCCACTTGAAATTGGTGTATATAGTTTATACAACAAACAAATATCAGTACTTACACATAGGTACCGAAAGATCAGCGCCGCGCCCGGCTCTCATCAAACACAGGTGTCCCGGTGTGTATAGGATCCACACAGATGAGAGCCGGGCGCGGCGCTGATCTTTCGGTACCTATGTGTAAGTACTGATATTTGTTTGTTGTATAAACTATATACACCAATTTCAAGTGGACACTTCTGTCTCCCACCTAGACGCTGCTCAGGACCAGCTGGGAGGAATCAGAAGTTTTTTCTTGCCTATCATCGTGCATTGTGCTTTTGTGGAAAGCTTGGGAAGGACATCGTTTGGGACTTTCCTTTTGGGACTAATTACAAAGTTTCCATCTGAGTCCTAAAAATTTACACTTTATTTTGTGATCATATTTGTCCTTTTATCAATGTATGTGGTATTAATTTAGATGTGTTATTAATTTAGATGTGTTTTTTAAGTTAGGGCCGGTCACTATCAATTGTATTAAATAAATAAATGTTAGATTCATAATTTTAGAAAGAGTATTTTCAAATTGTTTATTTCATTTTTAAGCATTATAAAATACAATATATATTTTAATCATATGTGGTTTGTTTCATGTTTGTATTCACCATTAATTTAATTTAATCGAAGTATATGGGAATTAATTTTAACCCTTTGGTGTGAGGACCCATAAAAGCCTCTCTGCATTTTGAATATACAGTACTAGATTTTAATTTTTGCACATGGTCAAACATTCAGAATTCTGAGTTTAATTAAAAAAAACCTTTTTAATTGTATACTTTAGCATCCACTTTGCGCACTTATATTTTGTATTATATTTAAATTTTTTGTCCTTTTGGAAGTAATATTGGGAATCTTCCTTATATATAGGTGTTTGTATTCAATTCATTTTGCGCTGGTCTCTAATTGTTTTATTTTCTCACAGAAATATAACTAAACATGCGAGTTAAGCACTTGGTATTAGCTTATTTTGTGGTATCAGCTAGTATACAATTGCATTCATACAGAACAAAGTAAACACAATATAACTGGGAGTTGTTGAATATTAATTAACTGAGTGGGCTACCTAAGATAAGTATATACTAGGTGTATTGTAAGATGTTATATAACAAATATTTGAGTCCAGTATAAAATATAATCTTATATTTGAGCATAAATATTTATAGATATCTGGCAGGAGGATGTCCAATATCTCTGAATCTCTGAACCCTTTAAATTTAAAGTAAACTTATTTGAAGAGAAAAAGGAAGACAGAAATATACAAACGTGAGCCATATAATGGACACTAGATGTCAAATGTCTCTAATCCCGTTATAAATCTGCTCAGTGAACGATGTCTAATCCAATATTGCCACCTAGTGGAGGAAAGTGGTATATAACTTTCGTAACTGAAATAGATTTAATTTAGTCTGAAGTCTATTAAAATGGTGATCGTATCAGTAAAAGATAAAAAACATATGTATTAGTAATGAACTGTATCATCATTGGTAATAGCATAGATAGGTATATGTAGTAAAGGGTGTCAGAGACCTAAAAGTGGATAGGGAGCAATACAATAAATATACAGACTTCCCGTATGTTTCCAGTTAGAAACAACAGGAATATTTGAGATACATAATATAGCCCACATTTACAAGAATTAGAAAATGAGGGTATAAGATGTGCATAGTCTAATGAAGGAACATGGGCGGGATATAACCTTACTTAACTTAGAATCCTCATAGGGAATGTAGTCTCATATAGGAACAGTAAGATGACCTGCCCCACTCCCGCTATCAGTACAAGTCATAACAATAGAATAGTCCTCATAGTGCCTTGCTGATTCCACATATAACTGACATGAAACAAACATGAAAATGTGAGAAAACTCAAAACTCCAAAGGGGTCATTTATACATGGGTGCCGGATAGTAGAGCAAATCTAGTCCTGTAGCATAACCTTATTTCACAGCAATCCAGTTTAGGCATCAGACTCCCTCAGTCCTCATATGTACAGGCTGCCTTGGATAGCGGATTTGCAATTTTGTAGCAATTCAAGCAGGCAATCAGCCCACTCCGGTCCTTGTAGATCCAGCAGCAGTATAAACTAGCATAGTATGGTGTATCTGAGCAGGTGGGTATGCTGCCGTATTTGCAAACATCCAGAGAACACCTACCGGGTCAAAAGTACTCCCACACTTCCACATTAGTAGTGGGGTAACAGGTAGATCTTCCTTCTCCACGAAGCTCTTGTCTTTGTTCAAAGGGTTGTTATAAAATGAGGGCAATCGACAAAGACCAGTGCTGAAAAAGTCTGTGTTCCACTCAAATGATCTAGCAGTAACACTCCAGACATGTTTGATGCTAGCAAACCCATCTAGCTGAGAGGTTTCTCCACAACAGGTGGACACGGGTCTCCGGTCAGTAGAGAGAGCAACATATTCCACTACCGTAGAAGTCAGGGGTTTCTGTAGGTTCCCCTGCAGCTCCAAAGCAGGGAAGTCGGTCTGAACGATATCTCTCATCTTAATCTCTCTTTCAACCTCTTCAGATCTTTGTGGCTGTGAGGTATAGGTCGGTTGCAAACTCTGCCTCATTAGATAAGGAAGGATGGAAGGCAACATGTAGTTCTGCTGATACGGCTGAGTAAAAAGCTTCCAATAATCTGCATAATGGGATCAGGATAGCGGTCTCCATAGTAGTGCAGCACTTTTCACTGTCAATGATCTTGCGAGTAAAGAGGAAACGTGCCTTAACAACTTGAGGGATCAAAATCACAATGTGGCCAGTCTCCAAGTAGTTGAGCTGAGGAACATAGGATGATCCACGTTCATGAAAGTACTCAGCAGGTATCTTTAGTATAGTAATGCAATTTTACGAGGGAATAACCCCTACTTGTCCAGCAGAAATCAGGAGCTCCTCACAAACACGTCCTTCCGCAACAGCTATAGGCTCCGCCCCCCATAAAATATAACTTTTATTAAAGGTACATAAAACACATATTATATAAGATGATAGAAATTAGATAATGTGTGGTGTATTAAAACTTAGATTAAGAGAGTATATGAGCTGGCAACCATCCTGGGTAGGGAATTAATGAGTATAAACAATCAATATGGTAACTAATATACGGCTAGATTACGAGTTTTGCCTTATGAGGGGTGCAGTGCTAACTTGCACATTATTGTCACCGCTCACTTTCCTACAGCGCTGGTATTACAGGTTTTCATAAACCCGGCGTTATTAGGCAAGAAGTGAGCGTAGAGCAAAATTGTGCTCCACACCGCACTCCAATACCAGCGCTGCTTAAGTGAGCGGTGAGCTGGTTATACGTGCTCGTGCACGATTTCCCCATAGACATCAATGGGGAGAGCCGGCTGAAAAAAAAGTCTAACACCTGCAAAAAGCAGCGTAAAGCTCCGTAACGCAGCCCCATTGATTCCTATGGGAAAATAAATTTATGTTTACACCTAACACCCTAACTAAAACCCCAAGTCTAAACACCGCTAATCTAACACTTATTAACCCCTAATCTGCCGCCCAGACATCACTGACACCTACATTATACTTATTAACCCCTAATCTGCCGCCCCCGGCATCGCCGCAACCTACATTATACTTATTAACCGTTAAACTGTCGCCCCCGACTTCGCCGACACTTACATTATATTTATTAACCCCTAATATGCCGCCCCGACATCTCTGCAACCTACATTATACTTATTAACCCCTAATCTGCTTCCCCCAACATCGCCAACACCTACATTATATTTATTAACCCCTAATCTCCCGCCCCCAACCTACCTACACTTATTAACCCCTAATCTGCTGCCCCCAACGTTGCCGCCACTATAATAAACATATTAACCCCTAAATCGCTGCACTCCCGCATCACAAACACTAGTTAAATATTATTAACCCTTAATCTGCTGCCCCTAACATCGCCGCCACCTACCTATATTTATTAGCCCCTAATCTGCCTCCCCCAACATCGCCGCCACTATACTTATACTAAATTTATTAACCCCTAAACCTAAGTCTTGGATCTTCGGGGAATTCTTGCCGCTTTGCTGAGGACTTCTTCCGGCTTCGTTTAGGATGGATGTCCGGTTTTCAAAACTGTAAGTGGATCTTCGGGGGTTAGTGTTAGGTTTTTTTAAGGGTTTATTGGGTGGGTTTTAGTTTTAGATTACGGTTTGGGCAATTGAAAAAGAGCTAAATGCCCTTTTAAGGGCAATGCCCATCCAAATGCCCTTTTCAGGGCAATGGGGAGCTTAGGTTTCTTTAGTTAGGATTTTATTTGGGGGGTTGGTTGTGTGGGTGGTGGGTTTTACTGTTGGGGAGGGTGTTTGTATTTTTTTTACAGGTAAAAGAGCTGATTTATTTAGGGTAATGCCCAGCAAAGGGCTCTTTTAAGGGCTATTGGTAATTTAGTTTAGGCTAGGGTTTTTTTTATTTTGGGGGGGCTTTTTTATTTTAATAGGGCTATTAGATTAGGTGTAATTAGTTTAAATATATGATAATTTCTTTTTTTATTTTGTGTAATTTAGTGTTTGTTTTTATTGTAATTTAGGTAATTGTATTTAACTTAGGTAATTTACTTAATTGTAGTGTAAGGTTAGGTGTTAGTGTAAGACAGGTTAGGTTTTATTTTACAGGTACATTTGTATTTATTGTAGCTAGGTAGTTATTAAATAGTTATTAGTTATATATATATATATATATATATATAGCTATTTAGTAACTATTCTACCTAGTTAAAATAAATTCAAACTTGCCTGTAAAATAAAAAATAAACCCTAAGATAGATACATTGCAACAATTAGTTATATTGTAGCTAGCTTAGGGTTTATTTTATAGGTAAGTATTTAGTTTTAAATAGGAATTATTTAGTTATTAGTAGTATGTTTTATTTAGATTTATTTTAATTATATTTAAATTAACGGGGTGTTAGGGTTAGGGTTAGACGTAGGTTTAGGGGTTAATAAATTTAGTATAGTGGCAACTACGTTGGGGCGGCAGATTAGGGGTTAATAAATGTAGGTATGTGGCAGTGATGTTAGGGGAGGCAGATTAGGGGTTAATAATATTTAACTAGTGTTTTCAAGGCGGGAGTACGGCGGTTTAGGGGTTAATATGTTTGTTATAGTGGCGGCGATGTCGGGAGCGGCAGATTAGGGGTTAATGATTTGATTTTAGTGTTTGCGATGCGGGAAGGCCTCAGTTTAGGGGTTAATAGGTAGTTAATGGGTGTTAGTGTACTTTTTAGCTGTAGCATAAAACTCATAACTACTGACTTTAGATTGCGTTACGAATCCTGCGGGTAGGCTGTACCGCTCACTTTTTGGCCTCCCAGAAAAAGCTTGTAATATCGGCGCTATGGAAGTCCCATTGAAAAAAGACTTTATGCAAATTGCGTAAGTTAATTTGCGTTAAGGCCAAAAAAGTGTGCGGTGCCCCTAAACCTGCAAGGCTCGTAATAACAGCGGTAGTGAAAAAGCAGCGTTATGAGCCTTAACACTGCTTTTTCACTCATACCACAAAACTCGTAATCTAGCCAAAGGTTAATAAAATGGGCTACAAGCGAGGAGCTGCAAAAGAATGCACTACCAGGGAACGCACCAGTACAAATTAATAATAACTGGGATATAAAGTCCCACAGTGATCTCCTAAATAGGGGTGCAAGTCCGAGGAGCGCAACAGCGAACAATATCAAATTATGTCTAGTAAGCTAGCTACCAAGAGAAGCACCATAGTTGTAAGTAACCGTATTTCCGTATAGGTAAACCTCTCATGTAAAGAGAAGTTATTAAGTTATTAAGGGTGCAACTCAGGGGGTAGTGGTTAACAACAATACCCTGGAGATGCTAGAAAATGCAGATAGTTACCAAATTAAGTAGCCAAATATCAACTACAAGGAAAAGCGCCAAACTATTAAAGAAAGGGCGAGACAGATTCACGCCACAGAGTATTACTAATATAAGCGCTATTTCTAAGTAGGTGTTTAGGAGATCACTGTGGGACTTTATATCCCAGTTATTATTAATTTGTACTGGTGCGTTCCCTGGTAGTGCATTCTTTTGCAGCTCCTCGCTTGTAGCCCATTTTATTAACCTTATTAGTTACCATATTGATTGCTTATACTCAATAATTCCCTACCCAGGATGGTTGCCAGCTCATATACTCTCTTAAGTTTTAATACACCCCACATTATCTCATTTCTATCATCTTATATAATATTTGTTTTATGTACCTTTAATAAAAGTTATATTTTATATCTAGCTCAGTCCCCGCTGCCTCCACATGCATGGGCATATTAATAATAACAGATATCATTTTCTTTACCTTTCTTTGTGTATATACTTTGAACCATAGGACAGTGAGTACCCCCACATTAGTTGGTAGATTTCTATATTAATATATATTTTTTTCCAGAAATTCCTTAATTTTTGATAGTATGAATTGTATGTGGGGCCTTAATTGAGAATTATCCCTAAAAACCATTACATTGGATTTTCTCAAAGGCCTGCTTTAGTTCAATTCTTGTCACTGATCAGATATCAAGATCCTACGGCAACATTGAGGCCCAAATGAGTTACTCCGCTAATGAGGTCCGGGCATACGTTCCTTCAACGCGTTTCTCCCGACACCAGTCATGCTTTCTCAAGAGGATAGTTGAATAGCGGTTATGGTCTGCGCAGGCTTTAAAAAAAAAAACAAAGTTCATTGAGCCCCCCATAGGGGTGTTTATGTTAAGGATCGCCATATTGCAACAGTAAGTTATATAATTAGATTAACACAACCGCTATATTATTGTTACAAAACCCAACATACAATACACTTAATTTGAAATGTATCCAAATATATATGAAAAATCTGTTATACAATAAAATGAATACAAAGTCAAACATACATTAATTGAATGAACATTGCATTATGCACAATATGCTAAAAAGTAAAAAACTGATAAAAAACTGTTTAATATTGTTACAAAAAGAAGCAGAAGAAGAAACCCCCCAATAATGCTACCTATGTGCCTGAATATCTATACCGACATTTAAACCCTTGGGTTCTGAGCAATCTACTTTAAAAATCCAGTACATTTCTTGTCTCCTTAATTTTAATAATCTATTGTGTACTAATGGTGCAATCCAATCTATAACCTGGATTTTTAAAGATCCGGGATCACAATTATGAACATCTAAAAAATGCTTTGATACACTAACAGGCCCATTTATCAAAGGTCTTGCGGACCTGATCCGACACTGCGGATCAGGTCCGCAAGACCTCGCTAAATGCGGAGAGCAATACGCTCTCCGCATTTAACATTGCACCAGCAGCTCACAAGAGCTGCTGGTGCAACGCCGCCCCCTGCTGACTCGCGGCCAATCGGCCGCCAGCAGGGAGCTGTCAATCAACCCGATCGTATTCGATCGGGTTGATGTCTGGCGATTCCTGTCCGCCTGTTCAGAGCAGGCGGACAGGGTTATGGAGCAGCGGTCTTTTGACCGCTGCTTCATAAGTTGTGTTTCTGGCGAGTCTGAAGACTCGCCAGAAACACGGCCCTTCAAGCTCCATACGGAGCTTGATAAATGGGCCTGTATGTTTTAATAATTTGTTTTTTATATTATAAACATGTTCACTGAAACGTCTTATTTTTCTTTTGGTGCAACCTACATCATTTAGGCCACACCCACAAGTTCGAAGGTAAACTACAAACATGGCATCATTATTAGTTTTGTATTAGATCTGAAAACATTGAGAATTGTTAAAATGATAAAAATTGATAGATTGCTCAATATTGGCTAGATTACGAGTTGTGCGTTATGCGTGAAAAAGCCTCCTAACGCTGTTTTTTCCCTACCGCTGGTATTACGAGTTTACATAACACCACCAAAATATCCATCTCCGCTCAAATCATTAACGTAAACCCAGACCCAGTAGTTAACCATATACCGATAACAAAAACATCCACGAATCACAAAAAAAAATTACACAAACTACACTTACACTCATACAAACACTACACTATATTTATGTTTAAGATTTCATATTTTATGGTCAAAATAGAACGGATCAAAGTTACGAGATCTCAGGTGTTTGGAAAAAAACAACACAAATCCATTTTCCATTGACTTACACAGACAGACGGGAACAGACACTCATATAGCTACATCTAAATACTAATATTATCACATACATACACTAATCGATACATACAAACAATATACAGCACATTACATACACAAAACAGATTTTTAGTACGAAATTAACACTATTTAGCTACTTTTTCACACAAGAACATGACGTCACTCGCTTTACGCTCCAAATAAGTGTTGGATTTTATGTATCAACAAATTTTTCTCCTCCATTGATTTCTATGGGGAAGACGTGCTTATGCACGCGACAGGCAGATTTACCTAACGCACGTAAAATGCGTAGACTTGAAAACTTGTAATACCAGTGTTACAATTGTGAAACTAACTCATTCTTTCTTGCGTTAGTCCCGCTATGACAAATAGATCAAGAATGTACTATTTCCCTATGGAGTTATGGCTTTTATTTGAGTGAAATTCACTACAATATCAAATTGTTTTATAAATTTACATTACATCAACTACAAATCACCATCACCAATACGAAATCGTTTTGAAAAATTACATCATATTTAAACGGACAGAAAAATAATTTTTACATTTCATTATTCACAAACAGTAGCCAATTGTAAACACGTCTCATTTACCTCTATTATAGCATTTCATTTATTCAACTCATATGCTTGCATGAACAGCATATCTACATAGGCTTAACACATGATCATTAATGGATGCACATACATTACTTTTATCATTCACTCATACATGTGCATTGATATTCTGGGGAAAACACATATAAACAATGAACACATTGACATCATACAACTACATTGGAAGGTTGCTTAACATTAGATTCTCTCTATGAATCATGAAACATAAAATATGGATTTACTGTCCCTTTAACATCACGATTCCCTCAGAATATACCATTAGGAATTATGTACAATAAGAACATCATTAGAACAGATTACAGCTGTCACTTTTTGGAAAGGAACAACAATGCTATACTGCTTTACATAAGTCAGCATATGTAGGAGAGAATCACAATATATACGTATATATGTACATAACACGCATCACACAACAACAAAGCACACATTTATCTTTTTAATCAGCACACAAGAAGAATATTTTAAAATACAACAGAATGAGGATTTGCTAACTAGACAGGCAGGTTGCTAATATGATGACGTCATTAGAAGCTTCAACCATACAGATTACAGCATTGGGACTGTACCACCCCTTTCAGAAGTTTCTCACTCAGTACTACAATACTACATATACGTTAACGACAGTTTGGAAGATCTTCATTATTATTTAGATTTTAATGGGACGTGTACAATATTGACATCTCACAAATCACTTATATATATAATACTACAGATGTCAGCCGGGAGATCTTCATTATTATTTAGATTTTAATGGGACGTGTACAATATTGACATCTCACAAATCACTTATATATACAATACTACAGATGTCAGCCGGGAGATCTTCATTATTATTGCGATTTTAATGGGACGTGTACAATATTGACATCTCACAAATCACTTATATATATAATACTACAGATGTCAGCCGGGAGATCTTCATTATTATTTAGATTTTAATGGGACGTGTACAATATTGACATCTCACAAATCACTTATATATACAATACTACAGATGTCAGCCGGGAGATCTTCATTATTATTGCGATTTTAATGGGACGTGTACAATATTGACATCTCGCAAATCACTTATATATACAATACTACAGATGTCAGCCGGGAGATCTTCATTATTATTGCGATTTTAATGGGACGTGTACAATATTGACATCTCACAAATCACTTATATATATAATACTACAGATGTCAGCCGGGAGATCTTCATTATTATTTAGATTTTAATGGGACGTGTACAATATTGACATCTCACAAATCACTTATATATACAATACTACAGATGTCAGCCGGGAGATCTTCATTATTATTGCGATTTTAATGGGATGCGTACAATATTGACATCTCGCCAATCACTTATATATACAATATTATAGATGTCAGCTGTTACTTTATCGTTTACAAACAATATTGCAGCAACATTGATGGATCTATGCCATTATACACAACTATGCACTTTCATTCATGTTAGCGTGGATGTGTGCTTTTTACTATAAGATCGCATTTAATAAATATTTTTTACGGATATGAACAAACATCACGAAGATGCACTGTATATGTTACATTTTACACTTTCACATTGAGATTCATTGAGGGGAAACAAAATTTAAGCAAACACCAAAAAAAATGCCCACTTTGAAAGCATTCGCGCCGCTCACATACAAACAAGTGAATACAATCCCCCAAACAACATGGCCAAAGTGTCCCTTGGAATCGACATTGTATCAATTCGCTTCTGTGTTTTTGCATACCTTGTTACTTCTTGTGCGTTTGCTCTGCTGTTTGGCTCTGTGTTGCTTAACTTGGCAAATAAGGATAATCCTCAGTTAGTTGCTGCTGGTGCTGTTGCACGAGTGGTGTTCAATAGAATCAGGCGGGCTCGGCATCTCCAAGAGAGACAAAGGGCTCGTCTGGTTAGAGGTCCTCCTGTTCACAGGGTGAGACGCCCACCTTGGATAACATGAGTGACTTTGAGGTTTATGACAAGTATAGGCTCAATCGCAAACAGCTCATTAGCCTTTACAATGTTCTTAAACCTCATATGGAGCCACGTAGACGTATGCGAACTGCAATCCCTGGTATGACCAAGATCCTAAGTTGAATACACGTCCTGGCCTCCGGGAGTTTTCTATCCGGAGAGGGGTACATGCATGGGCTGGCTCAGGGAGGAAGAATGTTAAAAGAATTAGGAATATATACATGTCCTATATTAGAATATGTTTATTTTCTATACATTACCCCCTACTTTGTGCTAGAGAGGACTCAGATTCTGACCAATCAGACAAAGGGATACATTTTATAGTTGATATACTGTAGAGGTATATTATTTGAAGGGACGTGAAATATTACATTCAATTTTGTTCCTCATACAATCCAATATAAAACATTTTTTAAAATGTGATATGCATTATTTTGTCTAATTTTAAATGCTAATGTTTAATTGTAATATTGATTAGACAATATAATGGCATTAATTTAAAATTATGGATAGATATAGATTTCAAGTATGAACCTTTTTTTAATATCAAGACAAAAAATACATGTTAGAGCATAGACACAAGATGCTTTAACAACTATTAGATTTAAGGAATATGTTAAGACGTGTTCAGTAAATAACCTAAATGACTAATGTTTTTAATATTTATTTTCTTTCTTTTTCAGAGTTTCATCTGTGATGAATTTCCATTTTTTTTTGTCAATAAATTTATTTTCATACTATATATTTTTCTAGTTAATTTTTTAAAATACATAGGCCTAGATTTGGAGTTTGGCGGTAGCCGTGAAAACCAGCGTTAGAGGCTCCTAACGCTGGTTTTAGGCTACCGCCAGTATTTGGAGTCAGTCAAAAAAGGGTCTAACGCTCACTTTTCAGCCGCGACTTTTCCATACCGCAGATCCCCTTACGTCATTTGCGTATCCTATCTTTTCAATGGGATCTTTCTAACTCCGGTATTTAGAGTCGTGGCTGAAGTGAGCGTTAGAAATCTAACGACAAAACTCCAGCCGCAGAAAAAAGTCAGTAGTTAAGAGCTTTCTGGGCTAACGCCGGTTCATAAAGCTCTTAACTACTGTGCTCTAAAGTACACTAACACCCATAAACTACCTATGTACCCCTAAACTGAGGTCCCCCCACATCGCCGCCACTCGATTACATTTTTTTAACCCCTAATCTGCCGACCGCCACCTACGTTATACATATGTACCCCTAATCTGCTGCCCCTAACACCGCCGACCCCTATATTATATTTATTAACCCCTAACCTGCCCCCCACAACGTCGCCGCTAGCTACCTACAATAATTAACCCCTAATCTGCCGTCCGCACGCCGCCGCCACCTACATTATAGCTATGTACCCCTAATCTGCTGCCCCTAACACCACCGACCCCCATATTATATTTATTAACCCCTAATCTGCCCCCCTCAACGTCCCCTCCACCTGCCTACACTTATTAACCCCTAATCTGCCGAGCGGACCGCACCGCTACTATAATAAAGTTATTAACCCCTAATCCGCCTCACTAACCCTATAATAAATAGTATTAACCCCTAATCTGCCCTCCCTAACATCGCCGACACCTAACTTCAAACATTAACCCCTAATCTGCCGACTGGAGCTCACCACTATTCTAATAAATTTATTAACCCCTAAAGCTAAGTCTAACCCTAACACTAACACCCCCCTAAGTTAAATATAATTTAAATCTAACGAAATTAATTAACTCTTATTAAATAAATTATTCCTATTTAAAGCTAAATACTTACCTGTAAAATAAATCCTAATATAGCTACAATATAAATTATAATTATATTATAGCTATTTTAGGATTTATATTTATTTTACAGGTAACTTTGTATTTATTTTAACCAGGTACAATAGCTATTAAATAGTTAAGAACTATTTAATAGCTAAAATAGTTAAAATAATTACAAAATTACCTGTAAAATAAATCCTAACCTAAGTTACAATTAAACCTAACACTACACTATCAATAAATTAATTAAATAAAATACCTACAATTACATACAATTAAACCTAACACTACACTATCAATACATTAATTAAATACAATATCTACAAATAAATACAATGAAATAAACTAACTAAAGTACAAAAAATAAAAAAGAACTAAGTTACAAAAAATAAAAAAATATTTACAAACATCAGAAAAATATTACAACAATTTTAAACTAATTACACCTACTCTAAGCCCCCTAATAAAATAACAAAGCCCCCCAAAATAAAAAAAATGCCCTACCCTATTCTAAATTAAAAAAGTTCAAAGCTCTTTTACCTTACCAGCCCTGAACAGGGCCCTTTGCGGGGCATGCCCCAAAGAATTCAGCTCTTTTGCTTGTAAAAAAAACACATACAATACCCCCCCCAACATTACAACCCACCACCCACATACCCCTAATCTAACCCAAACCCCCCTTAAATAAACCTAAAACTAAGCCCCAGAAGATCTTCCTACCTTGTCTTCACCTCACCGGGTATCACACCGATCCGTCCTGGCTCCGATATCTTCATGCAACCCAAGAGGGGGCTAGACATCCATCATCCGACGGCTGAAGAAGTCCAGAAGAGGGTCCAAAGTCTTCATCCTATCCGGGAAGAAGAGTAGATCCGGACCGGCAACCATCTTCTTCCAAGCGGCATCTTCTATCTTCATCCGATGAGGACCGGCTCCATCTTGAAGACCTCCACCGCGGACCCATCTTCTTCTTCCGACGACTTCCCGACGAATGAAGGTTCCTTTAAGGGACGTCATCCAAGATGGCGTCCCTCGAATTCCGATTGGCTGATAGAATCCTATCAGCCAATCAGAATTAAGGTAGGAATATTCTGATTGGCTGATGGAATCAGCCAATCAGAATCAAGTTCAATCCGATTGGCTAATTGGATCAGCCAATCGGATTGAACTTGATTCTGATTGGCTGATTCCATCAGCCAATCAGAATATTCCTACCTTAATTCCGATTGGCTGATAGAATCCTATCAGCCAATCGGAATTCGAGGGACGCCATCGTCGTCTAGTCGTCGGTTGAAGAGGATGTTCCGCGTCGGCTTGGAAGAAGATGGTTCCGCTCCGCTCCAGAAGAAAGAAGATTGAAGATGCGGCTTTATAGAAGACTTCATCCAGATGATGGACTTCCGACTTCAGCCCGAGGATGGATTTCTTCAGTCGCCGCTTGGATCCAGACTTCAGCCCGAGGATGGACGTCGCTCTTCAGCCCCTTGGGCTTGGATCAACACTTCCGAGGCTTGGATCAAGACTTCTGAGGATGGATCGGTGAACCTGGCAGGGTGAAGATAAGGTAGGAAGATCTTCAGGGGCTTAGTGTTAGGTTTATTTAAGGGGGGTTTGGGTTAGATTAGGGGTATGTGGGTGGTGGGTTGTAATGTTGGGGGGGGGTATTGTATGTTTTTTTTTTACAGGCAAAAGAGCTGAATTCTTTGGGGCATGCCCCGCAAAGGGCCCTGTTCAGGGCTGGTAAGGTAAAAGAGCTTTGAACTTTAGTAATTTAGAATAGGGTAGGGCAATTTTTTATTTTGGGGGGCTTTGTTATTTTATTAGGGGGCTTAGAGTAGATGTAATTAGTTTAAAATTGTTGTAATATTTTTCTAATGTTTGTAAATATTTTTTTATTTTTTGTAACTTAATTCTTTTTTATTTTTTGTACTTTAGTTAGTTTATTTCATTGTATTTATTTGTAGATATTGTATTTAAATAATTTATTGATAGTGTAGTGTTAGGTTTAATTGTAGGTAATTGTAGGTATTTTATTTAATTAATTTATTGATAGTCTAGTGCTAGGTTTAATTGTAACTTAGGTTAGGATTTATTTTACAGGTAATTTGTAATTATTTTAACTATTTTAGATATTAAATAGTTCTTAACTATTTAATAGCTATTGTACCTGGTTAAAATAAATACAAAGTTACCTGTAAAATAAATATAAATCCTAAAATAGCTATAATATAAATATAATTTATATTGTAGCTATATTAGGATTTATTTTACAGGTAAGTATTTAGCTTTAAATAGGAATAATTTATTTAATAAGAGTTAATTAATTTCGTTAGATTTAAATTATATTTAACTTAAGGGGGTGTTAGTGTTAGGGTTAGACTTAGCTTTAGGGGTTAATACATTTATTAGAATAGCGGTGAGCTCCAGTCGGCAGATTAGGGGTTAATGTTTGAAGTTAGGTGTCGGCGATGTTAGGGAGGGCAGATTAGGGGTTAATACTATTTATTATAGGGTTAGTGAGGCGGATTAGGGGTTAATAAATTTATTATAATAGCGGCGCGGTCCGGTCGGCAGATTAGGGGTTAATAAGTGTAGGCAGGTGGAGGCGACGTTGTGGGGGGCAGATTAGGGGTTAATAAATATAATATAGGGGTCGGCGGTGTTAGGGGCAGCAGATTAGGGGTACATAGGGATAATGTAAGTAGCGGCGGTTTACGGAGCGGCAGATTAGGGGTTAATAATAATATGCAGGGGTCAGCGATAGCGGGGGCAGCATATCAGGGTTTAATAAGTGTAAGGTTAGGGGTGTTTAGAATCAGGGTACATGTTAGAGTGTTAGGTGCAGACGTAGGAAGTGTTTCCCCATAGCAAACAATGGGGCTGCATTAGGAGCTGAACGCGGCTTTTTTGCAGGTGTTAGGTTTTTTTTCAGCTCAAACAGCCCCATTGTTTCCTATGGGGGAATCGTGCACGAGCACGTTTTTGAGGCTGGCCGCGTCCGTAAGCAACTCTGGTATCGAGAGTTGCAGTTGCGTTAAATATGCTCTACGCTCCTTTTTTGGAGCCTAACGCAGCCATTCTGTGTACTCTCAATACCAGAGTTATTTTAAAGGTGCAGCCAGAAAAAAGCCAGCGTTAGCTACGCGGGTCGTTACCGACAAAACTCTAAATCTAGCCGATATTCTTTGAGACATATCTCTATCACAGTAAGATAAGAAGAAATATATCCATCTAATATTCTGACATGTAAACAAAATATTAGTCCCATGACTGTTAAAGTCATCTATTTGACAAGCACATGCCTGATGTCAAATATACTAATTTTGGTTAATGTATTATATGTAAATTATCAACACAGCTTATTCAGATAATGTTAAAGTCAAGTATCTGAAAAAATTTAATTTGGAGTTAAATATATCTATCTATGGCCTAGATTTAGAGTTTGGCGGTAGCCGTGAAAACCAGCGTTAGAGGCTCCTAACGCTGGTTTTAGGCTACCTCCGGTATTTGGAGTCACTCAAAAAAGGGTCTAACGCTCACTTTTCAGCCGCGACTTTTCCATACTGCAGATCCCCTTACGTAAATTGCGTATCCTATCTTTTCAATGGGATTTTTCTAACTCCGGTATTTAGAGTCGTGTCTGAAGTGAGCATTAGAAATCTAACGACAAAACTCCAGCCGCAGAAAAAAGTCAGTAGTTAAGAGCTTTCTGGGCTAACGCCGGTTTATAAAGCTCTTAACTACTGTGCTCTAAAGTACACTAACACCCATAAACTACCTATGTACCCCTAAACCGAGGTCCCCCCACATCGCCGCAACTCGATTACATTTTTTTAACCCCTAATCTTCCGACCGCCAACTACGTTATCCTTATGTACCCCTAATCTGCTGCCCCTAACACCGCCGACCCCTATATTATATTTATTAACCCCTAATCTGCCCCCCACAACGTCGCCGCCAGCTACCTACACTTATTAACCCCTAATCTGCCGTCCGCACGCCGCCGCCAGCTACATTATCCCTATGTACCCCTAATCTGCTGCCCTAACATCGCCGACCCCTATATTATATTTATTAACCCCTAACCTGCCCCCCACAACGTCGGCGCCACCTACCTACAATAATTAACCCCTAATCTGCCGACCGCAAAGAGCCGCCAGCTACATTATAGCTATGTACCCCTAATCTGCTGCCCCTAACACCGCCGACCCCTATATTATATTTATTAACCCCTAACCTGCCCTTCCTAACATCGCCGACACCTAAATTCAATTATTAACCCCTAATCTGCCGACCGAATCTCGCCGCTATTCTAATAAATGTATTAACCCCTAAAGCTAAGTCTAACCCTAACACTAACACCCCCCTAAATTAAATATAACGAAATTAATTAACTCTTATTAAATAAATTATTCCTATTTAAAGCTAAATACTTACCTGTAAAATAAATCCTAATATAGCTACAACATAAATTATAATTATATTATAGCTATTTTAGGATTAATATTTATTTTACAGGTAACTTTGTATTTATTTTAACCAGGTACAATAGCTATTAAATAGTTAAGAACTATTTAATAGCTAAAATAGTTAAAATAATTACAAATTTAACTGTAAAATAAATCCTAACCTAAGTTACAATTAAACCTAACACTACACTATCAATAAATTAATTAAATAAAATACCTACAATTACCTACAATTAAACCTAACACTACACTATCAATACATTAATTAAATACAATATCTACAAATAACTACAATGAAATAAACTAACTAAAGTACAAAAAATAAAAAAGAACTAAGTTACAAAAAATAAAAAAATATTTACAAACATAAGGAAAATCTTACAACAATTTTAAACTAATTACACCTACTCTAAGCCCCCTAATAAAATAACAAAGCCCCCCAAAATAAAAAATGCCCTACCCTATTCTAAATTACTAAAGTTCAAAGCTCTTTTACCTTACCAGCCCTGAACAGGGCCCTTTGCGGGGCATGCCCCAAGAAGTTCAGCTCTTTTGCCTGTAAAAAAAAACATACAATACCCCCCCCCAACATTACAACCCACCACCCACATACCCCTAATCTAACCCAAACCCCCCTTAAATAAACCAAACACTAAGCCCCTGAAGATCATCCTACCTTGTCTTCACCTCACCGGGTATCACACCGATCCGTCCTGGCTCCGATATCTTCATCCAACCCAAGCGGGGGCTAGACATCCACTGAAGAAGTCCAGAAGAGGGTCCAAAGTCTTCATCCTATCCGGGAAGAAGAGTAGATCCGGACCGGCAAACATCTTCTTCCAAGCGGCATCTTCTATCTTCATCCGATGAGGACCGGCTCCATCCTGAAGACCTCCACCGCGGACCCATCTTCATCCGGCGACGTCCAACTGAAGAATGACGGTTCCTTTAAGGGACGTCATCCAAGATGGCGTCCCTCGAATTCCGATTGGCTGATAGGATTCTATCAGCCAATCGGAATTAAGGTAGGAATATTCTGATTGGCTGATGGAATCAGCCAATCAGAATCAAGATCAATCCGATTGGCTGATCCAATCAGCCAATCAGATTGAGCTCGCATTCTATTGGCTGATCGGAACAGCCAATAGAATGCGAGCTCAATCTGATTGGCTGATTGGATCAGCCAATCGGATTGAACTTGATTCTGATTGGCTGATTCCATCAGCCAATCAGAATATTCCTACCTTAAATCCGATTGGCTGATAGAATCCTATCAGCCAATAGGAATTCGAGGGACGCCATCTTGGATGACGTCCCTTAAAGGAACCGTCATTCTTCAGTTGGACGTCGCCGGATGAAGATGGGTCCGCGGTGGAGGTCTTCAGGATGGAGCCGGTCCTCATCGGATGAAGATAGAAGATGCCGCTTGGAAGAAGATGGTTGCCGGTCCGGATCTACTCTTCTTCCCGGATAGGATGAAGACTTTGGACCCTCTTCTGGATTCAGTGGATGTCTAGCCCCCGCTTGGGTTGGATGAAGATATCGGAGCCAGGACGGATCGGTGTGATACCCGGTGAGGTGAGGACAAGGTAGGATGATCTTCAGGGGCTTAGTGTTAGGTTTATTTAAGGGGGGTTTGGGTTAGATTAGGGGTATGTGGGTGGTGGGTTGTAATGTTGGGGGGGGTATTGTATGTTTTTTTTTTACAGGCAAAAGAGCTGAACTTCTTGGGGCATGCCCCGCAAAGGGCCCTGTTCAGGGCTGGTAAGGTAAAAGAGCTTTGAACTTTAGTAATTTAGAATAGGGTAGGGCATTTTTTATTTTGGGGGGCTTTGTTATTTTATTAGGGGGCTTAGAGTAGGTGTAATTAGTTTAAAATTGTTGTAAGATTTTCCTTATGTTTGTAAATATTTTTTTATTTTTTGTAACTTAGTTCTTTTTTATTTTTTGTACTTTAGTTAGTTTATTTCATTGTAGTTATTTGTAGATATTGTATTTAATTAATGTATTGATAGTGTAGTGTTAGGTTTAATTGTAGGTAATTGTAGGTATTTTATTTAATTAATTTATTGATAGTGTAGTGTTAGGTTTAATTGTAACTTAGGTTAGGATTTATTTTACAGGTAATTTTCTTATTATTTTAACTAGGTAACTATTAAGTAGTTCTTAACTATTTAATAGCTATTGTACCTGGTTAAAATAATTACAAAGTTACCTGTAAAATAAATATTAATCCTAAAATAGCTATAATATAATTATAATTTATAGTGTAGCTATATTAGGATTTATTTTACAGGTAAGTATTTAGCTTTAAATAGGAATAATTTATTTAATAAGAGATAATTAATTTCGTTAGATGTAAATTATATTTAATTTAGGGGGGTGTTGGTGTTAGGGTTAGACTTAGCTTTAGGGGTTAATACATTTATTAGAATAGCGGTGAGCTCCAGTCGGCAGATTAAGGGTTAATAATTGAAGTTAGGTGTCGGCGATGTTAGGGAGGGCAGATTAGGGGTTAATACTATTTATTATAGGGTTAGTGAGGCGGATTAGGGGTTAATAACTTTATTATAGTAGCGCTCAGGTCCGCTTGGCAGATTAGGGGTTAATAAGTGTAGGCAGGTGGAGGCGACGTTGTGGGGGGCAGATTAGGGGTTAATAAATATAATATAGGGGTCGGCGATGTTAGGGCAGCAGATTAGGGGTACATAGGGATAATGTAAGTAGCGGCGGTTTACGGAGCGGCAGATTAGGGGTTAATAATAATATGCAGGGGTCAGCGATAGCGGGGGAGGCAGATTAGGGGTTAATAAGTGTAAGGTTAGGGGTGTTTAGACTCGGGGTACATGTTAGAGTGTTAGGTGCAGACGTAGGAAGTGTTTCCGCATAGCAAACAATGGGGCTGCGTTAGGAGCTGAACGCAGCTTTTTTGCAGGTGTTAGGTTTTTTTTCAGCTCAAACAGCCCCATTGTTTCCTATGGGGGAATCGTGCACGAGCACGTTTTTGAGGCTGGCCGCGTCCGTAAGCAACTCTGGTATCGAGAGTTGAAGCTGCGTTAAATATGCTCTACGCTCCTTTTTTAGAGCCTAACGCAGCCATTCTGTGGACTCTCAATACCAGAGTTATTTTTATGGTGCGGCCAGAAAAAAGCCAGCGTTAGCTTTTCGGGTCGTTACCGACAAAACTCTAAATCTAGCCGTATGCTTTTATTGTGTGATTCATAGATGTTAAAATCATAAAATGATTCTGACGAGGATATGTAGTCTAAATTATACAACTTTGTTCATTTCACTTTTAAGAAATGAAAGTGTTTAACTTACATTAAAGTGATAGTGTAGTTTAATGTTAGATTTACATTCTAATCTCTATAATCTTTCTTAGGTATCCAAAAACATTCTTACACTAAATATAGGTTATTCGGCTTTAAAGGGACACTGTGCCCAAATTTTTTCTTTCGTGATTCAGATAGAGCATGACATTTTAAGCAACTTTCTAATTTACTCCTGTTATCAAATTTTATTCATTCTCTTGGTATCTTTATTTGAAATGCAAGAAAGCAAGTTTAGATGCCGGCCCATTTTTTGGTGATCAACCTGGGTTGTTCTTGCTGATTGGTGGATAAACTCATCCACCAATAAAAAAGTGCTGTCCAGAGTTCTGAATAAAAAAAAATCTTAGATGTCGTCTTTTTAAAATAAAGATAGCAAGAGCACGAAGAAAAATTGATAATAGGAATAAATTAGAAAGTGGCTTAAAATTGCATGCTCTATCTGAATCATGAAAGAAAAAAATGGGTTCAGTGTCCCTTTAAATATTTTTAAGTTAATATGTTAGAAATTATCTGTAAATAAAAAGTAAGTTTATTTGACATTTATACCAAGCTAGTTATTGTATTCCATATTGATTACTTTTCAGCTCTAGTGGAGTCATTTGAAGGGTCAGTTAACTATAGATATATCCAAAGATAATTTCTAGCAATTAGACTCCTTACCTGTTGGATAGATATCACATATCTATAGGTATTTTCATTCCCCTTTAGTTTATTTATACAATGTTAACTCCACATATTCCTAATGGTTTTGTCCTTAAAGGGACATTCAAAAAATATTTCATTTAGTGATTCAGAGAGATAATACATATCATCTTTTAAAGCAACATTTAAATTTACTTCTATTATCTAATTATATTCAGTCTTTAGATATCCTTTGTTAAAGAACTAGCAATGCACATGGGTTAGACAATGACATAAGCCATCTATGTGCAACCACCAATCAGCAGCAACAGAGCCTATCTAGATATGATTTTCAGGCAAGAATATCAAACGATAAAGCTAATGAGATAATCAACCAAACTATGAAGTTGTTTTAACATTGTATTATCCATCTAAATCAGTAAAGAACATATAGCTTAATGTCCCTTTAAGGTAAAGCTGTATAAATACAGCCATTGGAAGATATTTCATTCACAGTGGGGCAAACAATACAGAAGGTAATACAAATATGCTTTATTCTCATGTTATCCTAAGTTTGAGAAATGCAGATGCATAGGTTTATGATCAGCAAAGCATAACTGGGAAATATCTACTTATTTGAGTGTGGCCAACAATGCTTATTTACAATGTTTAGACGGATGTATTTAGATCAAGTTCAAGATTGCATATTAGCTCATTAAAGGTCGGTAATTCCAAAGCGTTTCTTTCTGGATTCCTAAATAAAATATAATTTTAAACATTAAAATGTAATTCTATCAACAATTTTAATTCATTCTTTTGATATTATTTCCTTTACAACCATATCTAGATATGCTCAGTAGCTGAAGATTGGTGGATGCACAGAGATGCCTTGTGTGATTGGCTCAACCATGTGCATTGCTATTTCTTCTGTAAAGGATATCTAAAGAATATTATAAATTGATAGTTACATTTTAAATTATAAAAATGTATTCTCTCTCCGGATAATTTTAAGAAAATATTTGGGTGTAATGTCCCTTTAAAACTAAAGACGCCATTGCACAATAACATATGTGAGCAGATCAGACAAAAATTCTAGTCTAATGCCACGCAATAGCACACAATCGATGTGCATTATAAATACATTTAATAGAGCAATGTCAATACTTCACAATAAGTCACAAAATTTATTTATTAAACAATAAATACATACAATAATTACTTTTTATTAATAAAAATTATTAGTATTAAAGAACCCGATCGATATTAAACATCGAAATGTGTAAAACATTTACTAATGTGACTGGATTATATTTACAAAAAAACAAATGTCGACTTAATATATTAATATGTAACGGATCACATATATTAAATCTGCGTCACACATATCCGCATGACAGGCCCATGAGTTACAAATAAGTCTACATGAAAAATGAAGTAACAGCACCACCAGGAGGTATGTGTATGGAAGTTACTAAGATATGAAACATTAAGGAACGGCCAATCAGAGTTCATCACACAAACACAACTTGAGTCAGGATGGTCTCACAGACATGATAACAATATTTCAAAGTTTTATCCAATCAGATGTACAGATAACTTGTCCCATGGTGCATCTCATGTTTACTTCACCATATAAAAGTCCATTACACGTTGCCATCTTTCTCAGTTCTCTAATGCCTGCTGGACTATACAGTATATATGCAGTGAACAAGTGCTGAGGCACGAAACATGTTTGCAGACTGGTGTCTCTTTACACACTGAGTTACTTTTTAACTCTTATTTTTGTACTACGATGTCTTTTCATCTTGGATTATATTAAAATGTATACACTTTTTAAGAGCAGGTGTCTTTGGACTGTTTTTGCACTATTCCTTAATTCTTTTGGATTTCTACATTTCTCTGGAGTGTTTGCAGACACTCTGATTAAGCAGCTGCAGCAGTTCAAGTCTCCCTGCATCCACCCACTCTCCATTGTGCCGGGGAAGAGATCACAAGTTACATGCTGAGGATTGAGGACCAACTAACAGCGGTGACATATATTTGGGTAAGCTGATTCATGTAGCGCTTAGGTTTGGTGTCTTTGTTCTTTTATATATATAAAAGAGGAAAGAGAGCCAAAGAGGAGAGAGATCCAAAGAGGAGAGAGATCAAAAGAGGGGAGAAAGCCAAAGAGGGGTGAGAGAGAGCCCAAGAGGGGGGGAGAGAGCCAAAGAGAGGGGGAGAGAGCCAAAGAGGGGGGAGAGAACAAAAGAGGGGGGAGAGAGCCAAAGAGGGGGAGAGAGAGCAAAAGAGGGGGGGAGAGAGCCAAAGGGGGGGGAGCCAAAGGTGGGGGGAGAGAGAGAGAAAGCCAAAGAGGAGAGAGAGCAAAAGAGGAGAGAGAGCAAAAGAGGGGAGAGAGCCAAAGAGGGGGGAGAGAGAGCCAAAGAAGGGGGAGAGAGAGCCAAAGAGGGGGGGAGAGAGCCAAAGAGGGGGGGGGGGAGAGCCAAAGAGGGGGAGGGAGAGAGCCAAAGGGGGGGAGAGAGCCAAAGGGGGGGAGAGCCAAAGGGGGTGGGAGAGCCAAAGGGGGCGGAGAGAGCCAAAGGGGGGGGAGAGAGCTAAAGGGGGGAGAGCCAAAGGGGGGGGGGAGAGAGCCAAAGGGGGGGGAGAGAGCCAAAGGGGGGGGGAGAGCCAAAGGGGGGAGAGAGCCAAAGGGGGGGAGAGAGCCAAAGGGGGGGGAGAGCCAAAGGGGGGGAGAGCCAAAGGGGGGGGAGAGAGAGAGCCAAAGAGGAGAGAGTGCAAAAGAGGGGCGAGGGCCAAAGAGGGGGGAGAGAGAGCCAAAGAGGGGGGGGAGCCAAAGAGGGGGGGGGGATCCAAAGACGGGGGGAGAGAGCCAAAGAGGGGGGAGAGAACAAAAGAGGGGGGAGAGAGAGCAAAAGAAAGGAGGGAGAGAGCCAAAGAGGGGAGAGAGAGAGAGAGCAAAAGAGGGGAGAGAGAGAGCAAAAGAGGTGAGAGAGAGAGCAAAGGAGAGGGGGGAGAGAAAGCAAAAGAGAGGTGGGAGAGAAAGCAAAAGAGAGGGGGGAAGAGAGAGCAAAAGAGAGGGGGGAGAGAGCAAGGGGTGGGACCGCTGTACTGCAAAAAATGGCCAGTGTACACGGGCTTTAGTACTAGTATATATATAATACGCAAACCTAGCAGGCATGACGTTTCCCAGGTTCACCAAGCCGGAGAGTGCAGCACTGGTCAACGCTGTTGAGGACTTCTATCCGCAGCTGTTTGGGAACAAGAAGAAGTCGATGAAGCAGAGCATTAAGAAGGCCCTCTGGGCGTCTATCACCAATGATGTTAATTTGTTGTATGGCATCCAGAGGACCATGGATCAAATCATGCGGAGGTTTGGGGATATAAGGTTTCGTCCAAGTAAGAAAGTCGACCTCATAAGGGAGTGGGTACAAGTCCATCGGAGGGATGGAAGGAAAGTTCCACCCCTACGGAAACTGTACCTGCTAACTTATGAGGTGACTTTATGTGACCTCCTCAATCTCCGGGTCCCCCGCAGATTTAGATCCTTTCGCTCCTCGGCTTCTTCTTCTTCCCTCCCAGCTGCTGGATCTGAAAGTCCTGACCCGGAGGCCAGTGCAGCTGCTTCTCCGTCCGGTGGCCTGGGAGATGAAAGTCAAGAGGCTGAACCAGGTAAATATCAGACTTCAGATTATATATTAATATTTGAGTAGATATTTAAGCAATGTGTATATAGTCATATATTCAACCTATATAGATCTCATAACACACGCTACATATGATGTTTAGATATCTGAATTTAGAATCATCACACATGAAATATGAATGATGTTTACTGCGCTCTCCAGAATATGGGTCACAGAGCGAAAATGGTATTGCGCATCCGTGAAATCCCTATCATCCGCCATTTCATACATTGACTATCAAATCATACTACATTTCTAAATATTAATTGTTATCATTCAATATTAACAAATATTCAATTGGAATCTCGAAATACACCCAATTTGAAATATATTTGAAGTCTTTAGAAATGATACTCATCACACTAATATATCCAAATCAATTCAGAATCACGGATGCGGAATTCTGCTTTGAATCCTTGCGCAATGATCATGAAATTCTCTTTTCTTGTTATTTTCAAAGAAGAATCACGAATCAGAGTTGGGATTCCGTTGTAATCCAAATCTCAGTTTATAAGTATTAGAAGATATTCCTTCGATTCTTGAGATCTTCATTTTAATGTAATCTTAGGGTTAGGCCCATTTAATATTCTTCCCCTGGGTAGTGTTTTATATTTTTTGGCTACATTTAGACCACACTAACACATTTGTACATATGTGCAGATTAGAGAAATATATTTCTCGTATGCTTTGATATTTTCTTCTTATCATTAAAGGGACATGAAAAACAACATTTAACTTTAATGATTTAGACACAACATGTGATTTTAAAAAAACCTTATCATTTTCTTCTATTATCTACCTTGCTTCAGTCTATTGTTATCCTTAGTTGAAAATCATATCTAGGTAAACTCCGGATCAGCAATGCATTACTGGGAGTAACCTGCTGATTGTTTGATGCACAAAATTGCCTATTTTCATTTGTTCAACACATGTCTTCAGATAACAGTAGTGCATAGTTGCTCCTTAATAAAACTTTCAAATCAAAAAGTATATTTGAATGTTTTTTTAAAATCACAGGCTGGATTTGAATCATGCAAATTAATCCAATTACACATTTGGAGTTTCATGTCTCTTTAAGAGCAAATGATAATTAAAGAATCCTGATGATATCCTTAAATTTCATATTTGATTATAATTGCATGCTCCATCCCATTCATTACATCAACATATGGGCTAGATAATTCATTAACAGCGACATTGTCAAATCAAGATATTTTAATATTTAATATTAAAGGGACACTGAACACTAACTTTATCTTTTGTGATTCAGATAGAGCATTCAATATTAATAAACTTTAACATTTACTCCTATTATCAAATTTTATTCAATCTCTTGGTATTTTTATTTGAAATGCAAGAATGTAAGTTTAGATGCCGGTCCATTTTTGGGAAACAACCTGGGTTGTTCTTACTGATTGGTGGATACATTCACCGACCAATAAACAAGTGCTTTTCATGGTTCTGAAACCAAATATGGATTATCTGCCTTATTTTTCAAAGAAAGAAAGCAAGAGAATATGGACAAATTGATAATAGAAGTAAATTAGAAATATGCTTAAAAAATGCATGCTCTATCTGAATCACAAAATTAAAGATTTGGGTTCAGTGACCCTTTAATAATAAATATCTTAATTAATCATTACACTGTTTGGATGAAACAATATTGATATCTATATCACATATTCACTCTTGGACTTCCTTTGTATATATAAGCATACTCTAACAGCACCATGATGACATATTGTTACAAATATCTTCTGTTTTGAGTTGTGATAAATATGTGTTGTGTCCTAAAACAGATTACTGTACATTGCACCAATGGATCAATGTGCCACATGGCTTAGGTTCCATTTGTCACCAGTTGTTATTCCAAGTGTTGTGTGTGTATTGTTTTAAAAACATGGATCAATACTTTTATTTATATATGCCATAGAATCATATGTGAAGAATTGTCTGTCTAATACAGGGAGTGCAGAATTATTAGGCAAATGAGTATTTTGACCACATCATCCTCTTTATGCATGTTGTCTTACTCCAAGCTGTATAGGCTCGAAAGCCTACTACCAATTAAGCATATTAGGTGATGTGCATCTCTGTAATGAGAAGGGGTGTGGTCTAATGACATCAACACCCTATAGCAGGTGTGCATAATTATTAGGCAACTTCCTTTCCTTTGGCAAAATGGGTCAAAAGAAGGACTTGACAGGCTCAGAAAAGTCAAAAATAGTGAGATATCTTGCAGAGGGATGCAGCACTCTTAAAATTGCAAAGCTTCTGAAGCGTGATCATCGAACAATCAAGCGTTTCATTCAAAATAGTCAACAGGGTCGCAAGAAGCGTGTGGAAAAACCAAGGCGCAAAATAACTGCCCATGAACTGAGAAAAGTCAAGCGTGCAGCTGCCAAGATGCCACTTGCCACCAGTTTGGCCATATTTCAGAGCTGCAACATCACTGGAGTGCCCAAAAGCACAAGGTGTGCAATACTCAGAGACATGGCCAAGGTAAGAAAGGCTGAAAGACGACCACCACTGAACAAGACACACAAGCTGAAACGTCAAGACTGGGCCAAGAAATATCTCAAGACTGATTTTTCTAAGGTTTTATGGACTGATGAAATGAGAGTGAGTCTTGATGGGCCAGATGGATGGGCCCGTGGCTGGATTGGTAAAGGGCAGAGAGCTCCAGTCCGACTCAGACGCCAGCAAGGTGGAGGTGGAGTACTGGTTTGGGCTGGTATCATCAAAGATGAGCTTGTGGGACCTTTTCGGGTTGAGGATGGAGTCAAGCTCAACTCCCAGTCCTACTGCCAGTTTCTGGAAGACACCTTCTTCAAGCAGTGGTACAGGAAGAAGTCTGCATCCTTCAAGAAAAACATGATTTTCATGCAGGACAATGCTCCATCACACGCGTCCAAGTACTCCACAGCGTGGCTGGCAAGAAAGGGTATAAAAGAAGAAAATCTAATGACATGGCCTCCTTGTTCACCTGATCTGAACCCCATTGAGAACCTGTGGTCCATCATCAAATGTGAGATTTACAAGGAGGGAAAACAGTACACCTCTCTGAACAGTGTCTGGGAGGCTGTGGTTGCTGCTGCACGCAATGTTGATGGTGAACAGATCAAAACACTGACAGAATCCATGGATGGCAGGCTTTTGAGTGTCCTTGCAAAGAAAGGTGGCTATATTGGTCACTGATTTGTTTTTGTTTTGTTTTTGAATGTCAGAAATGTATATTTGTGAATGTTGAGATGTTATATTGGTTTCACTGGTAAAAAAAAATAATTGAAATGGGTATATATTTGTTTTTTGTTAAGTTGCCTAATAATTATGCACAGTAATAGTCACCTGCACACACAGATATCCCCCTAAAATAGCTATAACTAAAAACAAACTAAAAACTACTTCCAAAACTATTCAGCTTTGATATTAATGAGTTTTTTGGGTTCATTGAGAACATGGTTGTTGTTCAATAATAAAATTAATCCTCAAAAATACAACTTGCCTAATAATTCTGCACTCCCTGTATAGTAATAAATCAAACATGTGAAATACATAATTTTCTTTACAATCACCTTGATTAACTCATAAATTTATGGTTCATATTAGTGCTCTATTCTTCACATTTATAAGTATATTATTTGTTAGATTCTTGACCAATGTGATTTAGTGATGTCCAAACTGTGTTAACTAATATATTTTAATATCATTAATAGATGAAGTTATAGTGGCGAGCATAGAGAGATCCAGCAGCAATGGTGAACAGCCTTTGCAGGCTTCTGGTAAGTCATTGAAGGTGTATTTTTAATAAATATTATGATCATGATTCTAATGAAGCATTCCATTTGAATAAAACTTATAATTTACTCCTCTGATTATATATATTTTATTTTATTTATTAATATTAAGATCTCAAAGCTTCTCAGTCTACAGCTTTGTGCTTCAGAACATGGCTAGCATATGTTTTTTTTAAAAAAAATTTAGACAACAATCATCAAGTGATACACACTTGAGAACTCGAGAACTCTTAAATATTCCATGTACTCAGCTTTTAACAATATTGTAAAAATACGGAGACTAAAATGTAATTATTACTCATCGATAATTACAAATCTAATTTAATTTGTATGCTCCATCAAAATGATATAATTCCTGACTTTGGATCATTGTCTCTTTAATGCAAAATTGATGTGTGTCCTTGAGCAACAGTAACATATGTTAGAATATCTGATATTACCGTGTACACAACATGTTATGTTTTACAGAGATTGATGTTACATGTGAGATGGAGGAGGAAATGACTTCCTTGGAGTCTGATGGTATGTCAAATATATCTAACATGTATCGAACATGTATTATTGTTTAAAAAAACATTCTCTTGAAGAAAAAGAAAGTCTACAGCTTTGGCACTTTAAAATTTAGGATTCCATTATTTTTAAAATATACTACTGCCCCATTTCTATATCATGCAGCATGAACATATGTTTGTATTTTTCTTAAATTTATGTCTGATTTGTCATTAATGACATCATGATGTCACATGCATATTCCATGCAAAACCACAATAATCTGCTTCTGATTGTCCAGACAGTTATTGCTATTCATCTGAGTGCCTAGATGCAGACCATATCCTTATGTCATCATTGTTTATAAATTGTAAACCACTTCTAAGTATACATAAAACATAATCATGTTTAAATTCCTTGTTTTAATTTCATGATGTATGAGATGTAAATATATTTAAAATATATTTATGTGTAGACTGTCCATTTCAATCCAACAAACATTAATATTCCACAAAATTAAAGCATGCATTGATGAATGTGTCTATTAATATTGGGAGGACATACATTTAATCCTAATGTAAAAGAGATATTCACAACATTAATCTGAAATTTGAATCAGATAGAGCCGATTATATTATTAATCGATAAGATGAATGGTAGTATCTACTGTGTATATATTCAGTAATTGATTGAAGCATCAAGCTTAAAATTAGACCATTAAAGATTATAAAGGCAATCACCCAAATATATATGTAAATCAGTGTTTACCTGGTTTAATAGGCTAGGTGGGGTGGCCATTTCAATATCATAATATTACACACTCCCATATTATTCAGTTGTTGAATATTCTAAAATCAATCCACGGGCATGTGTCTAAAAAAACTCAATTCAAATTCAATTTCAAATGCATACATGCATACCAACATATTCTACAAAATATAAATATATTATCATTCATAAATATTAGCACATAATGTTGCCTTTGTCAAATATGATTTGAAATCTATTTATGAAATGTTACATTAAAAATAACAGTGAACATTCTGAGTTTAAAGGATCTATTAAAGGGACAGTCTACACCAGACTTTTTATTGTTTTAAAAGATAGATATTCCCTTTATTACCCATTCCCCAGTTTTGCATAACCAACACAGTTATATTAATATACTTTTAACCTCTGTGATTATCTTGTATCTAAGCCTCTGCAAACTGCCCCTTTATTTCAGTTCTTTTGACAGACTTGCAGTTTAGACAATCAGTGCCTGCTCCCAGATAACTTCACGTGCACGAGCACAGTGTTATCTATATGAAATACGTGAACTAACACCCTCTAGTGGTGAAAAACTGTTAAAATGCATTCTGAAAAGAGGTGCCCTTCAATGTCCAAGAAATTAGCATATGAACCTCCTAGGTTAAGCTTTCAACTAAGAATACCAAGAGAACAAAGCAAAATTGATGATAAAAGTAAATTGGAAAATTGTTTAAATTACATGCTCTATCTGAATCATGAAAGTTTATTTTTGCCTGTCCCTTTAAATCTTAAAAGTAATTATACTTGATTCCAGTCAATCAATAAATTAAAACAGTCGTTATTGTGACTTTGTATCAATATTTTATGAGAACAAGAATCCAGACGTTAACTAATGTAGAATCTTTATTTCTTTCAAGATCAATAATAATATTTAATGATATCATATATGTCTATTTTTGATATATTTCAGATGAACCTTCCACTTATGTGCATCAGAAGCCCCTCCCCAGCCACAAGCCCCTCCCCAGTCAGAAGCCCCTCCCCAGCCCCAAACCACTCCCGGCCCCTCCCATTCCTCCCGTCCTGTACCTCCCAAAAAATGCCCCTTTGCCCCCGCTCGCCGCTCTCCCCGTATTGCCGCCTGTACAGCTTCCCCACCTGCCCAGCCCCCACAGATGTAAGTATCATTACAAATCCACATTATAACATACTTTCTTAAAGGGACATTATAGTGATATAAATTTATATTTTAAATCAAAAATGTTTTGAAAAAGCTTTTCTTTATTTGATTAATCTAAATGTTTCTGATCTTCAGTTTTGTGAAATCAACATCCACATTTTCAAATATATAAATGATATTGCTTAGATGTTGTATATCTATTCTGTATATATGACAATATTTTGTATTTGTTATCACTGCCCTTTTCACAGTGTGTCATATACCAAAGAAATATATTTTTCAAGATTGAAAGTGTTTTGATTTGTGTTAATATCTTAAAGGGACAGTATACTATAAAATAGTTTTTCCCTTAATGTGTTTCCAATTAGTTTTTGTATACCAGCTGCAGAGTATAAAATGTATACGATTTGCTTTCTAAGGCTTCTTTGTGTATATGAATTAGCTGATTTTGTGTTTTGAAGCCACAACCTAATAAAATGGTTTGAACTTGTAGGTATTATCAGATCTCATTACTTTCTCCCATTTATAAAATATACCTACTTCTTTATCTCATATCACTCCATATACCAATCACCAAGACTTGGATAGAACAATTGAGAATTGCCTTTTTCTTACCTTATCTCTTCTATAACCCACTGGGAGTGTAAATTCTTCTGCTTGCTGTGTTTACACAGCTTGGCCTTGAGGCCAAAAGTTTTAAGGATAGGTGTGGATACCACAGGCTAAGTAAACTATTTCAGATGCCAATGTAAGGACAATGGAAATACTTATAAACTATTTAATACACTCCAGCAGGTAAAGTGGATCATTGTGAACCAATTAAAGGGGAGAACATTTTTGAGTAAATTGTCCCTTTAATGGTTTATCTATGAAGAACATATTTAATGTGTAAATCTTCTATATAGAATATTTAATTATAATAATGATTTGTCTTTTTATTATTTCAATGTCTCTTTGCTCTCTTTTTAGTATGTGCTGGAATGAACAATAATTTTCATACTTTATTTTTGTTTAGGTTGTGACTCAGCATGGTTAACGCTAGATGCTCTAGCACGTATAGAGCAGACCATGCTGAGGAACAGTGTGTTGCTGGGAAGGATGCACGACACCATGCATACCCAGCTGCGGATGCAGTGCTTGTGTCTAGAGTCAATGCATGAATCCGCAGCTAGTAATGCACAGGACGATGAGGGTGATGCTGATGCCCAATAAGCGGAGGATCCGGAGATGCTCAGAGGGTGCAGATATGAATCTTCCGTCCACATGTTACTTTGTTTGTTTTTATTGTTGCCATTTGGCCTTTTTGTTTTTGTTGTTGTGCCTGTTGCACTCTTTCACCTTGTCAGATGGCTCCAATGGGGCTGTGTTGGCCCTTGTCAACTCCCTCCAAGGACTGTGATACACTATGGCACCTTGTCAGATGGCTCCAATGGGGCTGTGTTGGCCCTTGTCAACTCCCTCCAAGGACTGGGATACACTATGGCACCTTGTCAAATGGCTCCAATGGGGCTGTGTTGGCCCTTGTCAACTCCCTCCAAGGACTGGGATACACTATGGCACCTTGTCATAAAGGGACATGAACCACAATATATTTTCGCATTTATGTGTAACATACTATTTTTAAAGAGATTTCTTTCCATACATTAACAAATTTGCTTCATTCTCTTTGTATCATTTGTTTAAGGAGCAGCAGGGCACTACTGTTTTCGAAATAAACACATAGGTGAACCAATGACAATCGACATATATATGTAGCCATTAGCCAACAATCAGCATTTAGAACATCGTATTATTCTGCTCTTGAGATTACCTCTAAACACGTCATCAAAAGATTAAAGTTAAATTTGAAAATGAAGTTCAAATTGCAATGTCGTACATAATCGTGTAACATAAAATGCTTGTTAAATAGTCAATAATCCTCAGATTCTAATGAAATATATCCTTATTACCAACAATGGATTCTATTTCATATATCACAGTCTTACGTTATCTAGCGTGACATTCATACCTAACAATATAGCACATACTAGTTTTTGAAATATAAATATGTTTCTTATTGACATGTAAAGCTGTAAAATGAGTCCTTGGATTGGATGCCGTTTTTACGCGATCTCGGATGCGCCTTTGATTGGCTCACGTTGTTACGCAATCTGGGATTTGCCATGTTGCTTAACACATCACATGCCATGCTGTAAAATGAGTCCTTGTATTGGCTGACGTTTTTACGCGATCTCGGATATGCCATGTTGCTTAAGACGTCACATGCCAAGGTGTTAAATCCATCTGATTGTCCCGCAATATTTGATTTTGCTTGTAACCCACGTTTGTGAATGAGAAGACAAGTTTAAAACCATGGTGAGTATGGATTGTGTCAATCATGTACATTGTTGAACCATAGCTGATAAAGAACACAAAAATCTCTTTTAATGGCTGTCTCGTTGAATAAACGAATGAAAGCAATATGTTTTCCTGCATAATATATTTTGAGGCAAGTGCAAATCCATGAATATGCTCCATCTTGTTTAATATGTTTGTCAACAGTATTTTCATGTTTATAAATAATTACTGTGTTGTGTTGAATTTTCTACATATCTAATTCCTAAAGATGCGCTATTGTATTTGAATCAAGTAATCAATATGCATTGACCTTTTTCATATGCTAAATATATGAGATGCCTACTTATTCTAGATGTTATGTCGTGGTATTTTTTCTTAATGGGACATTATACACTCATTTTTTCTTAGCATATATGTTTGTAGATGATCTATTTATATAGTCTGTAATTTTTTTTAAATGTATAGTTTTGGGGGGGCGGAGCCGACAGCCAAAGCGACAAGATGTGAATCATGAGAGCTCATGACTTTATTTAACTTTTTTGAGACTAATATCCAACATATTACATTACTCTTGAACGCAGAAATATGAAGATATTGAGAACATCATCTATAACCATCAGTATAATATTCAGATTATTGGCCATGTCCATATTTTGATCCAGACTCCTCGGACGGAACAAGGGGCTGGTTTTGAGGCCTAGATAACCGACTCTATTCCTGCAAGCATGCTTGAAAGAGCGACTAATATTAGAGTTGACCCTGTTTCAATCATTTCGACCCGCAACATGGAGAATTTCACTGCCGCATTGCATAACATCTTTGAAAAGTTTAGGGAATCGTTTTTACAGGAGTTGGTCCACCTAACCCAGTCTACTCGACCTAAGTATGCCATAATTGCAGAAGAAACCAGTAGTGTACAATTTCAGAACAATAGTGGTCATATGCAGCCCTTTGCGGACTCCACACTGGATGTAGGCAATTTGGAGAACTCCCCACTACAACCTCACAGACTGGAGGACACTACACTTACCCTGCTTGCTGGCCCGTGTAGAGCAGATGATAGCAGTGGGGTATGGGAAGACCAGAAAACGCTGCTTTCGGTATTGCTGCAGTGGCGACAGACATCTGTAGGCTGGATCAGTGAGAAGCAGCGGTGCGCTGACCTGACTAGCTCTGCAGCCAGCATTAGAGAGACACTCTTCATTCCTTCTGAGGTAGACATTCTGTGCTCGTTCTGCTTTCCAATTATCCAGGGTCAGTTTCAACTATCGAAGTGGCTCAACAGAGCTGGAGTTGGTTAGTTGCAATATATATGGGAAGAACCCATGGACACGGTTGATATAGCTTCAGTGTTACTGCTCTAATCCCTCTCGATTCCTAATACTTGTTTATTACCCTCATGAACCGGGACTTTCAAGTTCACATACCATGAAACTTTGGGTACAGTTGGGTAAACTGTTTTTCCTGACAGCTTTATTGTAAAAGACTTCAGGATAACGACACTGAGTTCTATGAGGGACTAAAGGGGAGAAGATTATTGTAAGCCACTGTGTTCCCTGCCATCCGGACTCCCTCTATGCTCTAAGACTTATTCCTGTGTTCTCTTACTGTGCAGCATTCTTTATAGTTAGTAATGCTTACTGGGATACTGAACTTCATGAAGGTTTTGAATCAAGCTGTTTGCTTGGTCCTTATTTCTGTGTTTTATGTTTATAATGCTAGATTTAGTATACAATATGCACCCTATAAGACTAATCTTATAACCTAGTTGTTATTATACAAAGTTTTAACCTAGTTAATTTTGGAAGTAGTTTGATGTTTAAGGATTCAGAATTAGTCTACTTACTCCTATATATATCTCCTATTACATTATTACTCCAGGCCACCATATTGACAGGGAACCAATGTCAGGTATAGCTCTGTTCTCAATTGATATAGTGCTTAGGTTCCTATCTAGTTTAGTATGTACCTATGGAGTAGCTCCCTTATGATGCACTAATACACCCTGTTTCACATGAGTCTTAGGGCCTGATTTCTCCCGTACTAGCTATATTTTTATGTTCATTGTATTAGACAACCTATGTTAAGCCACTGAAGTGAACTTCCTATCCTCTGTTACATATATATGTTGTTTAATCTGTCCTCTTAGATTTTAAGTTATGGCAAAGTTAGCTTGATAGAAATGTTCATAGTAAAACAGTCTGAGATCCATTTGCAATCCCAACTTCCACCACTAGATGACAGTCACAGCCTGATTAACCATATGATATAGATTTAAGGTGATGGGGGATAACTCCAGAGATTGTTATATTAGACACTCTGTGTCATCCTTTCTGTTTGTAGGGTTATCTACTTTTTAAAGCGGAGGAATATATACTTCAAGCTTAATGTCATTGATGACCTGAGATGTAGGTTAAGGCTCCCCACAGGCTATACTACATAGTTCGCTTGTTAACAATACCTTTGCTGTCCCCCTTTCAGCTTTACATGATGATATTAAGATTATATTAGCTCATATATCCTGCATGTTAAAATATAACACATTTATTTACGTGTCACTGCAGGTAATATGTCTGTACACAGCTGTCGTGTTAGTGGGAGATATTATACTTTATTTTTACCGAGATTCCTGCAAATGATTTTATCTTGCTGCGCCGTCAGTGGCTGAGATGGCGCAGTCTAAACCATAACTATAATTTTCAATAGGAATCCCTATAGTCTTCCAATTTCAATTTGCCCCCACAGTCATCTTCACATATTGCTCGCTATCAGTACTTCTAACCCTTATGTATATAAAGCGTGACTCTAGGTATGACTATAATTTTTTATATAAGTCAATCTATAGATGATAACTCTCTTTTCACATAAATGTATATGTCTCTATCTTAACAAGGAATTATCCAGAACGCTATTGTTATTGTTTACGTGAGGTTAATATGGTATATCATGTTGACTCCTATTCTATTTGTTCAGTCTTTATTGTTTATACCTATTACTAAATTTATCATTAGATAATTTACAACTAAGGAAGGGTCTAACTGTGTATAGGATCTGCTGTCTGGTCTTTTTATTAATAGGGCTCTATTTATCAAGGTCTGGCGGACCTGATACAACACTGCGGATCATGTCCGCCAGACCTCGCTGAATATGGCGAGCAAAACGCTCGCCGTATTCAGCATTGCACCAGCAGCTCACAAGAGGGTCTAACGCTCACTTTCAAGCCGCGACTTTTCCATACCGCAGATCCCCTTACGCCAATTGCGTATCCTATCTTTTCAATGGGATCTGCCTAACGCTGGTATTTAGAGTCTTGGCTGAAGTGAGCGGTAGAGCCTCTACCAACAAGACTCCAGCCGCAGAAAAAAGTCAGTAGTTAAGAGCTTTCTGGGCTAACGCCAGTTTATAACTACTGTGCTCTAAAGTACACTAACACCCATAAACTACCTATGTTACCCTAAACTGAGGCCCCCCCACATCGGCGCCACTATAATAATATTTTGTAACCCCTAATCTGCCGACCGCACATCGCTGCCACCTACCCCTATGAACCCCTAATATGCTGCCCCTTACACCGCCGACCCCTACATAATATTTATTAACCCCTAATCTGCCCCCCCAACGTCGCCGCTACCTTACCTACACTTATTAACCCCTAATCAGCCAATCAGATTGAGCTTGCATTCTATTGGCTGATCGGAACAGCCAATAGAATGCAAGCTCAATCTGATTGGCTGATTGGATCAGCCAATCGGATTGAACTTGAATCTGATTGGCTGATTCAATCAGCCAATCAGATTTTTCCTACCTTAATTCCGATTGGCTGATAGAATCCTATCAGCCAATCGGAATTCTAGGGACGCCATCTTGGATGACGTCACTTAAAGGAACCTTAATTCGTCGTCTAGTCGTCGTTAAAGAAGGATGTTCCGCGCCGGAGGTCTTGAAGATGGGGCTGCTCCTCGTCGGATGGATGAAGATAGAAGATGCCGCTTGGATGAAGATGTCTGCCGGTCCGGATGTCCTCTTCTGCCCGGATAGGATGAAGACTGCTGCCGCTCCGGATGTCTTCTTTTGGTCCATCGGTGCCCGGCTGGGTGAACACGGCTTCAGGTAGGGAGATCTTCAGGGGGGTAGTGTTAGGTTTATTTAAGGGGGGTTTGGGTTAGAGTAGGGGTATGTGGGTGGTGGGTTGTAATGTTGGGGGGTGGTATTGTGGGTTTTTTTACAGGCAAAAGAGCTGATTTCTTTGGGGCATGCCCCGCAAAAAGCCCTTTTAAGGGCTGGTAAGGTAATAGAGCTGTTAACTTTTTTAATTTAGATTAGGGTAGGGAAATTTTTTTATTTTGGGGGGCTTTGTTATTTTATTAGGGGGCTTAGAGTAGGTGTAATTAACTTAAAATTCTTGTAATCTTTTTTTATTTTTTGTAAAAAAAAATTTGTAATTTAGTTTAGTTTATTTAATTGTAGGTAATCGTAGGTACTTGTAGTTAATTAATTTAATATATTTAATTGTAGTATAGTGTTTATTGATAGTGTAGTGTTAGGTTTAATTGTAACTTAGGTTAGGATTTATTTTACAGGTAATTTTGTAATTATTTAACTAGGTAGCTATTAAATAGTTAACTATTTAATAGCTATTGTACATAGTTAAAATAAATACAAAGTTGCCTGTAAAATAAATATAAATCCTAAAATAGCTACATTGCAATTATTATTTATATTGTAGCTATATTAGGGTTTATTTTATAGGTAAGTATTTAGTTTTAAATAGGAATACTTTATTTAATAATATTTAATTTATTTAGTTAGATTAAAATTATATTTAACTTAGGGGGGTGTTAGGGTTTAGGGTTAGACTTAGCTGTAGGGGTTAATACATTTATTATAGTAGTCGCGAAGTCCGGTCGGCAGATTAGGAGTTAATACTTAAAGTTAGGTGGCGGCGATGTTAGGGAGGGCAGATTAGGGGTTAATACTTGAAGTTAGGTGGCGGCGATGTTAGTGAGGGCAGATAAGGGGTTAATACTATATATTATAGGGTTTGCGAGGCAGGAGTGCAGCGGTTTAGGGGTTAATACATTTATTATAGTGGCGGCGAGGTCCGGTTGGCAGATTAGGGGTTAATAAGTGTAGGTAAGTTAGCGGCGACGTTGGGAGGGGGCAGATTAGGGGTTAATAAATATAGGGGTCGGCGATGTTAGGGGCAGCAGATTAGGGGTACATAGGTATAATGTAGGTTGCGGCGGTGTATGGAGCAGCAGATTAGGGGTTAATAATATAATGCAGGTGTCAGCTATAGCGGGGGCGGCAGATTAGGGGTTAATAAGTGTAAGGTTAGAGGTGTTTAGACTCGGGGTACATGTTAGGGTGTTAGGTGCAGACTTAGGGAGTGTTTCCCCATAGGAAACAATAGGGCTGCGTTAGGAGCTGAACGCTGCTTTTTTGCAGGTGTTAGGTTTTTTTAAGCTCAAACTGCCCCATTGTTTCCTATGGGGATATCGTGCACGAGCACGTTTTTGAAGCTGGCCGCGTTCGTAAGCAACGCTGGTATTGAGAGTTGCAGTGGCGGTAAATAGGGTGTTAGGTGCAGACTTAGAATCTGTTTCCTCATAGGAAACAATGGGGCTGTGTTGGGAGCTTGACGCCACTTTTTTGCAGGTGTTAGGGGAGAAAAGGGAGAGAAAGGGAAGAAGGGTGGGAGAGAGTGGGGAGGGAGAGGAGAAAAGGGAGAGGGAAAGAAAGAAAGAAAGAAAGAAAGAGAGAAAGAAAGAAAGAAAGAAAGAAAGAAAGAAAGAGAGAAAGAAAGAAAGAAAGAAAGAAAGAAAGAAAGAAAGAATGAAAGAAAGAAAGAAAGAAAGAAAGAAGAGAGGGAGTTCAGGGAGGAAGGGAGGGAGAAAGGGACAGAAGGGAGTGAGGAGGGAAAGAAGAATACACTTTGAAACAATCACTGCCCTTCACATGCAACAACATACAGTAATTACCATCATTCAAGTAATGAAGCTTTTTAAGTGTCTGTTTACTTTTTACTCCATGGGTTCATGAATGCAGAGACAGCTATTAGTAGCTAACATACATTAGCACTGAGAGTTTATGATTAGACATCACATGAATGCAGAGAAAGCTAGCTATTAGTAGCTAACATACATTAGCACTGAGAGTTTATGATTAGACATAACATGAATGCAGAGAAAGCTATTAGTAGCTAACATACATTAGTGCTGAGAGTTTATGATTAGACAGC
Source organism: Bombina bombina (assembly GCF_027579735.1). Classification (NCBI taxonomy): domain Eukaryota; kingdom Metazoa; phylum Chordata; class Amphibia; order Anura; family Bombinatoridae; genus Bombina; species Bombina bombina. The sequence continues at coordinate 1,439,860,517 of NC_069500.1, forward strand.
ACATGAATGCAGAGACAGCTATTAGTAGCTAACATACATTAGCACTGAGAGTTTATGATTTGACATCACATGAATGCAGAGAAAGCTATTAGTAGCTAACATACATTAGCACTGAGAGTTTATGATTAGACATAACATGAATGCAGAGACAGCTTGCTATTAGTAGCTAACATACATTAGCACTGAGAGTTTATGATTAGACATCACATGAATGCAGAGACAGCTATTAGTAGCTAACATACATTAGCACTGAGAGTTTATGATTAGACATCACATGAATGCAGAGAAAGCTATTAGTAGCTAACATACATTAGCACTGAGAGTTTATGATTAGACATAACATGAATGCAGAGACAGCTATCTATTAGTAGCTAACATACATTAGCACTGAGAGTTTATGATTAGATATCACATGAATGCAGAGACAGCTATTAGTAGCTAACATACATTAGCTCTGAGAGTTTATGATTAGACATCACATGAATGCAGAGAAAGCTAGCTATTAGTAACTAACATACATTAGCGCTGAGAGTTTATGATTAGACATCACATGAATATAGAGACAGCTAGCTATTAGTAGCTAACATACATTAGCGCTGAGAGTTTATGATTAGACATAACATGAATGCAGAGACAGCTAGCTATTAGTAGCTAACGTACATTAGCACTGAGAGTTTATGATTAGACATCACATGAATGCAGAGAAAGCTAGCTATTAGTAGCTAACATACATTAGTGCTGAGAGTTTATGATTAGACATCACATGAATATAGAGACAGCTAGCTATTAGTAGCTAACATACATTAGCGCTGAGAGTTTATGATTAGACATCACATGAATGCAGAGAAAGCTAGCTATTAGTAGCTAACATACATTAGCACTGAGAGTTTATGATTAGACATCACATGAATATAGAGACAGCTAGCTATTACTAGCTAACATACATTAGCACTGAGAGTTTATGATTAGACATCACATGAATGCAGAGACAGCTAGCTATTAGTAGCTAACATACATTAGCACTGAGAGTTTATGATTAGACATCACATGAATGCAGAGACAGCTATTAGTAGCTAACATACATTAGCACTGAAAGTTTATGATTAGACATCACATGAATGCAGAGACAGTTAGCTATTAGTAACTAACATACAACATTAGCACTGAGAGTTTATGATTAGACATCACATGAATGTAGAGACAGCGAGCTATTAGTAGCTAACATACATTAGTGCTGAGAGTTAATGATTAGACATCACATGAATGCAGAGACAGCTAGCTATTAGTAGCTAACATACATTAGCACTGAGAGTTTATGATTAGACATCACATGAATGCAGAGAAAGCTAGCTATTAGTAGCTAACATACATTAGCACTGAGAGTTTATGATTAGACATCACATGAATGCACAGACAGCTAGCTATTAGTAGCTAACATACATTAGCACTGAGAGTTTATGATTAGACAACACATGAATGCAGAGAAAGATAGCTATTAGTAGCTAACATACATTAGCACTGAGAGTTTATGATTAGACATCACATGAATGCAGAGACAGCTAGCTATTAGTAGCTAACATACATTAGCACTGAGAGTTTATGATTATACAACACATGAATGCAGAGAAAGATAGCTATTAGTAGCTAACATGCACTAGCACTGAGCGTTTATGATTAGACATCACATAAATGCAGAGACAGCTAGCAATTAGTAACTAACATACATTAGCACTGAGAGTTTATGATTAGACATCACATGAATGCAGAGACAGCTATTAGTAACTAACATACATTAGCACTGAGAGTTTATGATTAGACATCACATGAATGCAGAGACAGCTATTAGTAGCTAACATACATTAGCGCTGAGAGTTTATGATTAGACATCACATGAATGCAGAGACAGCTAGCTATTAGTAACTAACATACAACATTAGCACTGAGAGTTTATGATTAGACATTACATGAATGCAGAGACAGCTAGCTATTAGTAGCTAACATACATTAGTGCTGAGAGTTTATGATTAGACAGCACATGAATGCAGAGAAAGCTAGCTATTAGTAGCTAACATACATTAGCACTGAGAGTTTATGATTAGACATCACATGAATGCAGAGACAGCTAGCTATTAGTAGCTAACATACATTAGTGCTGAGAGTTTATGATTAGACATCACATGAATGTAGAGACAGCTAGCTATTAGTAGCTAACATACATTAGCACTGAGAGTTTATGACTAGACATCACATGAATGCAGAGACAGCTAGCTATTAGTAATTAACATACATTAGCACTGAGAGTTTATGATTAGACATCACATGAATGCAGAGACAGCTATTAGTAGCTAACATACATTAGCGCTGAGAGTTTATGATTAGACATCACATGAATGCAAATAAAGCTAGCTATTAGTAGCTAACATACATTAGCACTCAGAGTTTATGATTAGACATCAAATGAATGCAGAGACAGCTAGCTATTAGTAGCTAACATACATTAGTGCTGAGAGTTTATGATTAGACAGCACATGAATGCAGAGAAAGCTAGCTATTAGTAGCTAACATACATTAGCACTGAGAGTTTATGATTAGACATCACATGAATGCAGAGACAGCTATTAGTAGCTAACATACATTAGCACTGAGAGTTTATGATTAGACATCACATGAATGCAGAGACAGCTAGCTATTAGTAGCTAACATACATTAGCACTGAGAGTTTATGATTAGACATCACATGAATGCAGAGAAAGCTAGCTATTAGTAGCTAACATACATTAGCACTGAGAGTTTATGATTAGACATCACATGAATGCAGAGACAGCTAGCTATTAGTAGCTAACATACATTAGCACTGAGAGTTTATGATTAGACATCACATGAATGCAGAGACAGCTAGCTATTAGTAGCTAACATACATTAGCACTGAGAGTTTATGATTAGACATCACATGAATGCAGAGACAGCTAGCTATTAGTAGCTAACATACATTAGCACTGAGAGTTTATGATTAGACATCACATGAATGCAGAGACAGCTAGCTATTAGTAACTAACATACATTAGCGCTGAGAGTTTATGATTTGACATCACATGAATGCAGAGACAGCTAGCTATTAGTAGCTAACATACATTAGCACTGAGAGTTTATGATTAGACATCACATGAATGCAGAGAAAGCTAGCTATTAGTAGCTAACATACATTTGCGCTGAGAGTTTATGATTAGACATCACATGAATGCAGAGACAGCTAGCTATTAGTAGCTAACATACATTAGCGCTGAGAGTTTATGATTAGACATCACATGAATGCAGATAAAGCTATTAGTAGCTAACATACATTAGCGCTGAGAGTTTATGATTAGACATCACATGAATGCAGAGACAGCTAGATATTAGTAGCTAGCATACATTAGCGCTGAGAGTTTATGATTAGACATCACATGAATGCAGAGAAAGCTAGCTATTAGTAGCTAACATACATTAGCGCTGAGATGATTAGACATCACATGAATGCAGTGAAAGCTAGCTATTAGTAGCTAACATACATTAGCACTGAGAGTTTATGATTAAACATCACATGAATGCAGAGACAGCTAGATATTAGTGAAAATATCCCAATAAAGGGATATAAAAGAGCGCTGGTGTTTAAAAGGAAAACAATATACAATTTAAAACCAAATATTGTCCTTTTGATATAGTAGATCAGGTCTACCGTATTAGTCCTGTTTACTGTCCATATGCTGGTGGTAAATAGGGAATAAAGATGTCCTCTTGAAAGGAATAATGAATCAGGCTGCTCCTCTTGATCCCAGAGAGTGTGGAACAACTGTTAAAGAAGAATAAAGAGAGGGCGCCACAATAGCGTGATATCGTCTGGAATGCAGGTACAGATAAAAGTAGGTATTATGCTTACCAGATGGTGTGGCACTGTACTGTAACCAGTGCAAGAGAGCAGGCTAGCACTTAACAGTGGCTAGTACACTGTAGGAGCCAGGCTCCAAAGGCACTTGTCCTAGTTGCAACTTGGTGTTTGTCTCCTGTTGTCTGGACTTCAGGTGCTGCAAAGGAGTAATCTTATGTGTGTTGTTCAGTTGGTATGTATGAACCACAACACAGACAACTTCAAATAAAAATGACTTTTAATATTTTATGACGCGTTTCTCAACCTACAGGGGTTGCTTCATCAGATAAAAATGAAACAACCCCTGTAGGTTGAGAAACGCGTCATAAAATATTAAAAGTCATTTTTATTTGAAGTTGTCTGTGTTGTGGTTCATACATACCAACTGAACAACACACATAAGATTACTCCTTTGCAGCACCTGAAGTCCAGACAACAGGAGACAAACACCAAGTTGCAATTAGGACAAGTGCCTTTGGAGCCTGGCTCCTACAGTGTACTAGCCACTGTTAAGTGCTAGCCTGCTCTCTTGCACTGGTTACAGTACAGTGCCACACCATCTGGTAAGCATAATACCTACTTTTATCTGTACCTGCATTCCAGACGATATCACGCTATTGTGGCGCCCTCTCTTTATTCTTCTTTAGCTAGATATTAGTAGCTAACATACATTAGCGCTGAGCGTTTATGATTAGACATCACATGAATGCAGAGAAAGCTAGCTATTAGTAGCTAACATACATTAGCGCTGAGAGTTTATGATTAGACATCACATGAATGCAGAGAAAGCTAGCTATTAGTAGCTAACATCCACTAGCACTGAGCGTTTACGATTAGACATCACATGAATGCAGAGACAGCTAGCTATTAGTAGCTAACATACATTAGCACTGAGAGTTTATGATTAGACATCACATGAATGCAGAGAAAGCTATTAGTAGCTAACATACATTAGCACTGAGCGTTTATGATTAGACATCACATGAATGCAGAGACAGCTAGCTATTAGTAGGTAACATACATTAGCGCTGAGAGTTTATGATTAGACATAACATGAATGCAGAGACAGCTAGCTATTAGTAGCTAACGTACATTAGCACTGAGAGTTTATGATTAGACATCACATGAATGCAGAGAAAGCTAGCTATTAGTAGCTAACATACATTAGTGCTGAGAGTTTATGATTAGACATCACATGAATATAGAGACAGCTAGCTATTAGTAGCTAACATACATTAGCGCTGAGAGTTTATGATTAGACATCACATGAATGCAGAGAAAGCTAGCTATTAGTAGCTAACATACATTAGCACTGAGAGTTTATGATTAGACATCACATGAATATAGAGACAGCTAGCTATTAGTAGCTAACATACATTAGCACTGAGAGTTTATGATTAGACATCACATGAATGCAGAGACAGCTAGCTATTAGTAGCTAACATACATTAGCACTGAGAGTTTATGATTAGACATCACATGAATGCAGAGACAGCTATTAGTAGCTAACATACATTAGCACTGAAAGTTTATGATTAGACATCACATGAATGCAGAGACAGTTAGCTATTAGTAACTAACATACAACATTAGCACTGAGAGTTTATGATTAGACATCACATGAATGTAGAGACAGCGAGCTATTAGTAGCTAACATACATTAGTGCTGAGAGTTAATGATTAGACATCACATGAATGCAGAGACAGCTAGCTATTAGTAGCTAACATACATTAGCACTGAGAGTTTATGATTAGACATCACATGAATGCAGAGAAAGCTAGCTATTAGTAGCTAACATACATTAGCACTGAGAGTTTATGATTAGACATCACATGAATGCAAAGACAGCTAGCTATTAGTAGCTAACATACATTAGCACTGAGAGTTTATGATTAGACAACACATGAATGCAGAGAAAGATAGCTATTAGTAGCTAACATACATTAGCACTGAGAGTTTATGATTAGACATCACATGAATGCAGAGACAGCTAGCTATTAGTAGCTAACATACATTAGCACTGAGAGTTTATGATTAGACAACACATGAATGCAGAGAAAGATAGCTATTAGTAGCTAACATACACTAGCACTGAGCGTTTATGATTAGACATCACATAAATGCAGAGAACGCTAGTTATTAGTAGCTAACATATATTAGCACTGAGAGTTTATGATTAGACATCACATGAATGCAGAGACAGCTAGCTATTAGTAGCTAATATACATTAGCACTGAGAGTTTATGATTAGACAACACATGAATGCAGAGAAAACTAGCTATTAGTAACTAGCATACATTAGCACTGAGAGTTTATGATTAGACAACACATGAATGCAGAGAAAACTAGCTATTAGTAACTAACATACATTAGCACTGAGAGTTTATGATTAGACATCACATGAATGCAGAGAAAGCTAGCTATTAGTAGCTAACATACATTAGCACTGAGAGTTTATGATTAGACATCACATAAATGCAGAGACAGCTAGCAATTAGTAACTAACATACATTAGCACTGAGAGTTTATGATTAGACATCACATGAATGCAGAGACAGCTATTAGTAGCTAACATACATTAGCGCTGAGAGTTTATGATTAGACATCACATGAATGCAGAGACAGCTAGCTATTAGTAACTAACATACAACATTAGCACTGAGAGTTTATGATTAGACATTACATGAATGCAGAGACAGCTAGCTATTAGTAGCTAACATACATTAGTGCTGAGAGTTTATGATTAGACAGCACATGAATGCAGAGAAAGCTAGCTATTAGTAGCTAACATACATTAGCACTGAGAGTTTATGATTAGACATCACATGAATGCAGAGACAGCTAGCTATTAGTAGCTAACATACATTAGTGCTGAGAGTTTATGATTAGACATCACATGAATGTAGAGACAGCTAGCTATTAGTAGCTAACATACATTAGCACTGAGAGTTTATGACTAGACATCACATGAATGCAGAGACAGCTAGCTATTAGTAATTAACATACATTAGCACTGAGAGTTTATGATTAGACATCACATGAATGCAGAGACAGCTATTAGTAGCTAACATACATTAGCGCTGAGAGTTTATGATTAGACATCACATGAATGCAAATAAAGCTAGCTATTAGTAGCTAACATACATTAGCACTGAGAGTTTATGATTAGACATCAAATGAATGCAGAGACAGCTAGCTATTAGTAGCTAACATACATTAGTGCTGAGAGTTTATGATTAGACAGCACATGAATGCAGAGAAAGCTAGCTATTAGTAGCTAACATACATTAGCACTGAGAGTTTATGATTAGACATGACATGAATGCAGAGACAGCTATTAGTAGCTAACATACATTAGCACTGAGAGTTTATGATTAGACATCACATGAATGCAGAGACAGCTAGCTATTAGTAGCTAACATACATTAGCACTGAGAGTTTATGATTAGACATCACATGAATGCAGAGAAAGCTATTAGCAGCTAACATACATTAGCACTGAGAGTTTATGATTAGACATCACAAGAATGCAGAGAAAGCTAGCTATTAGTAGCTAACATACATTAGCACTGAGAGTTTATGATTAGACATCACATGAATGCAGAGACAGCTATTAGTAGCTAACATACATTAGCGCTGAGAGTTTAGGATTAGACATCACATGAATGCAAATAAAGCTAGCTATTAGTAGCTAACCTACATTAGCACTGAGAGTTTATGATTAGACATCACATGAATGCAGAGACAGCTATTAGCAGCTAACATACATTAGCACTGAGAATTTATGATTAGACATCACATGAATGCAGAGACAGCTATTAGTAGCTAACATACATTAGCACTGAGAGTTTATGATTAGACATCACATGAATGCAGAGAACACTAGCTATTAGTAGCTAACATACATTAGCGCTGAGAGTTTATGATTAGACATCACATGAATGCAGAGACAGCTAGCTATTAGTAGCTAACATACATTAGCACTGAGAGTTTATGATTAGACATCACATGAATGCAGAGACAGCTAGCTATTAGTAGCTAACATACATTAGCACTGAGAGTTTATGATTAGACATCACATGAATGCAGAGACAGCTAGCTATTAGTAACTAACATACATTAGCGCTGAGAGTTTATGATTTGACATCACATGAATGCAGAGACAGCTAGCTATTAGTAGCTAACATACATTAGCACTGAGAGTTTATGATTAGACATCACATGAATGCAGAGAAAGCTAGCTATTAGTAGCTAACATACATTAGCGCTGAGAGTTTATGATTAGACATCACATGAATGCAGAGACAGCTAGCTATTAGTAGCTAACATACATTAGCGCTGAGAGTTTATGATTAGACATCACATGAATGCAGATAAAGCTATTAGTAGCTAACATACATTAGCGCTGAGAGTTTATGATTAGACATCACATGAATGCAGAGAAAGCTAGCTATTAGTAGCTAACATACATTAGCGCTGAGATGATTAGACATCACATGAATGCAGTGAAAGCTAGCTATTAGTAGCTAACATACATTAGCACTGAGAGTTTATGATTAAACATCACATGAATGCAGAGACAGCTAGATATTAGTGAAAATATCCCAATAAAGGGATATAAAAGAGCGCTGGTGTTTAAAAGGAAAACAATATACAATTTAAAACCAAATATTGTACTTTTGATATAGTAGATCAGGTCTACCGTATTAGTCCTGTTTACTGTCCATATGCTGGTGGTAAATAGGGAATAAAGATGTCCTCTTGAAAGGAATAATGAATCAGGCTGCTCCTCTTGATCCCAGAGAGTGTGGAACAACTGTTAAAGAAGAATAAAGAGAGGGCGCCACAATAGCGTGATATCGTCTGGAATGCAGGTACAGATAAAAGTAGGTATTATGCTTACCAGATGGTGTGGCACTGTACTGTAACCAGTGCAAGAGAGCAGGCTAGCACTTAACAGTGGCTAGTACACTGTAGGAGCCAGGCTCCAAAGGCACTTGTCCTAGTTGCAACTTGGTGTTTGTCTCCTGTTGTCTGGACTTCAGGTGCTGCAAAGGAGTAATCTTATGTGTGTTGTTCAGTTGGTATGTATGAACCACAACACAGACAACTTCAAATAAAAATGACTTTTAATATTTTATGACGCGTTTCTCAACCTACAGGGGTTGCTTCATCAGATAAAAATGAAACAACCCCTGTAGGTTGAGAAACGCGTCATAAAATATTAAAAGTCATTTTTATTTGAAGTTGTCTGTGTTGTGGTTCATACATACCAACTGAACAACACACATAAGATTACTCCTTTGCAGCACCTGAAGTCCAGACAACAGGAGACAAACACCAAGTTGCAATTAGGACAAGTGCCTTTGGAGCCTGGCTCCTACAGTGTACTAGCCACTGTTAAGTGCTAGCCTGCTCTCTTGCACTGGTTACAGTACAGTGCCACACCATCTGGTAAGCATAATACCTACTTTTATCTGTACCTGCATTCCAGACGATATCACGCTATTGTGGCGCCCTCTCTTTATTCTTCTTTAGCTAGATATTAGTAGCTAACATACATTAGCGCTGAGAGTTTATGATTAGACATCACATGAATGCAGAGAAAGCTAGCTATTAGTAGCTAACATACATTAGCGCTGAGAGTTTATGATTAGACATCACATGAATGCAGAGAAAGCTAGCTATTAGTAGCTAACATACACTAGCACTGAGCGTTTACGATTAGACATCACATGAATGCAGAGACAGCTAGCTATTAGTAGCTAACATACATTAGCACTGAGAGTTTATGATTAGACATCACATGAATGCAGAGAAAGCTATTAGTAGCTAACATACATTAGCACTGAGCGTTTATGATTAGACATCACATGAATGCAGAGACAGCTAGCTATTAGTAGCTAACATACATTAGCGCTGAGAGTTTATGATTAGACATCACATGAATGCACAGAAAGCTAGCTATTAGTAGCTAACATACATTAGCGCGGAGAGTTTATGATTAGACATCACATGAATGCAGAGAACACTAGCTATTAGTAGCTAACATACATTAGCGCTGAGAGTTTATGATTAGACATCACATGAATGCAGAGACAGCTAGCTATTAGTAGCTAACATACATTAGCGCTGAGAGTTTTTGATTAGACATCAAATGAATGCAGAGAAAGCTAGCTATTAGTAGCTAACATACATTAGCACTGAGAGTTTATGATTAGACATCACATGAATGCAGAGACAGCTAGCTATTAGTAGCTAACATACATTAGCACTGAGAGTTTATGATTAGACATCACATGAATGCAGAGAAAGCTAGCTATTAGTAGCTAACATACATTAGCGCTGAGAGTTTATGATTAGACATCACATGAATGCAGAGAACACTAGCTATTAGTAGCTAACATACATTAGCGCTGAGAGTTTATGATTAGACATCACATGAATGCAGAGACAGCTAGCTATTAGAAGCTAACATACATTAGCTCTGAGAATTTATGATTAGACATCACATGAATGCAGAGAACACTAGCTATTAGTAGCTAACATACATTAGTGCTGAGAGTTTATGATTAGACATCACATGAATGCAGAGACAGCTAGCTATTAGTAGCTAACATACATTAGCACTGAGAGTTTATGATTAAACATCACATGAATGCACAGAAAGCTAGCTATTAGTAGCTAACATACATTAGCACTGAGAGTTTATGATTAGACATCACATGAATGCAGAGAAAGCTATTAGTAGCTAACATACATTAGCGCTGAGAGTTTATGATTAGACATCACATGAATGCAGAGACAGCTATTAGTAGCTAACATACATTAGCGCTGAGAGTTTATGATTAGACATCACATGAATGCAGAGAAAGCTATTAGTAGCTAACATACATTAGTGCTGAGAGTTAATGATTAGACATTACATGAATGCAGAGACAGCTAGCTATTAGTAGCTAACATACATTAGCGCTGAGAGTTTATGATTAGACATCACAAGCTGATCTAAGCAGTGCACAGACGCATCCAGTCTGTTAGTTACTAAGACCTGCAATAAGCACTGTGCTCCCTGATTCACAACAGCTGACAAGAGAAGGCAGCATATCGGCACAAGGTCTTCTCCTCCAGCCTCATCTTGTAAGCATATCCCCGGGCAAGTTTCTCACCAAGAACGTTTCCACTGCAAAAATGCCAGCGGCTCTAAATGAAGCAACGGTTTAAAGGAGCAGTGCCTGTGAAGAGCGACCGTAATCAGCGCACGTGCCTTGTCTTCTCTTTAAAAGCCCGCACTTTATTGCTCACTGTACTGTGTGCTGGCTTTTAGAGAGAGGAGAGGCCAGATGTGCTGCCCCTCCCAAATCTGCTGACCTAGGCACCGGCCTTGTTGACCTAGGCCATAATACGCCCCTGCTGTGAGCATATATTCTTATGTAACTCTTAAAAGGACATGAAACCATATTCCTTCTAAATGAAATGTCTTTCTTAAATAATTAATAAAATATAATGTATCTTTAATAAAATAGACTTTATTTAACACGTCGATAGAAATATGGCATACAGGCTGAGTATCCTATTCAAATATTTTTTTGTTTGAAGTACATGTAGATATACCAACAATCCCTAAGGATTAGTATATGTTAGCATATGTTCTTGTTTAAAGAGACAGTCAAGTCAAGCAAAACAGCAATGATTTTAATCTCCAAAAATGCAATTTTTATAAAATATATCTCAAACATTTATCACCAATTTATCTTATTTCTCTTGCTATTCTTAGTTGATAGTTAAACCTAGGATGTTCATCTGCTCATTTCTTAGACCTTGAAGAGTGCGTCTAATCTGAATGCATTTTGACCACTAGAGGGCATTATTTTTTGTGTTTTGTATAGAAAACATTGAGCTCATGCAGTATAGTTACCCTGGATTGATCAGTGATTGGCTGAAATTTGGGGTCTGTCAAAAGAACTGAAATAAGTGGTCATTGTTCACAGGCAAAGATAAAAGGTTAATCACAGAAGTAAAACATGTATTTCTCTAAGTCTGGTTTTTCAAAACCTGATAATTTGTAATATAGTGTTTTCTTTGTAACCAACAATAATTAATGTTATGACTGTCTCTTTAAGCTGTGTTGTTGGCATCAAAAGAGTGATATGCCATCATGTTTAATTGTAATGGTCATTTTGTGGGAGATTAGGGAAACAGTTTGGACATCACATCACAGAAACCAATCAATGTAATCAACAAGGATAGGTATGTGATGATGTGGTCTCCAAACACTTGTAAAACACACTCTGCAAACAATCTGCCTCCATGGACCCAGTCCCATGGAAGCAGATTATATACAGAGTGTGCTCCACAAGTGTAAGAAGACCACATCATCACAAATCTATCCATTACACATTAAATAACTAAAAATATATAAAAATAACTTACTTCCTCTTCCTTCCCCTCTTCCCATAAGACTGAGGATCTGGGGGGGGGGGGCAACTACCCCCTCCGACGAGTTCTCATCGGAGATGTTTGTGGAAGAGGGGAAGGAGGAGTGCTGGGATCACCCGGCTGAGGGGGAGATTGAGGATGAGATAGAAAAGGGCCAGGATCAGATGGGCCAGCAGCAGATGGCCCAGGATCATATGGCCCAGCAGCAGATGGCCCGTTATGCGCCTCCCGGAGGACCTACAATATATCTTTCAGAGTATGCAAGATCTCTCTTTGGTCTTGGATAACCTGTCTTTGGTCTTGGATAAGCTGTCTTTGGTCTTGTCGAATCTCATTAATTGCTTCCGTCAGCTGGATTCTGCTTTCCACATTTTCCATCTGGGAGGCACGCATCTCTTCAAGAAAATCGCTTAATATCTGCAGCTCTGCTATCTCCTCCTAAATAGCTGCTGGTGCAAGGTGGGCTGCTGGTGCACAGTGGGCTGCTGGTGCAGGAGGGGCTGCTGGTGCAGTGGGGGCTTCTTCAGAGGAAGAGGATGAGGATAGAGGGATGTCTTCCATGTCTCCCAGAGGTGGCGAGTCATCTCCACCACTCTCATACCTGGGTGAAGGAGGAGCCTGTAGTTGCTGTGCTGCCTGCTCCCCAGATTCTGTATATTGTAAAAAGAAAGAAATCAATATATTAGCACAGTTCCAAATAAAGATGTAAATGCTTTTGCTTACAATAGAATTACAAATGCAGCCTCATTAATTCACTTTCAAATATAACAATCAATACGATTTCCGCATTTTCCAAACTGTGTTTCTGATATCTATGTGGTCAATCTGAATGTGTTTTTGCATTTGTTTTCAGTCTGTTTAAATGCACACCTAATCTGTAGACTAGATACTAATGTGATGGATTTTCATGAAATGCAACTTTCGCAAGGTAAATGTGAATGCGTTTACATAATAATGTCTAAAAAAGCGTAATTGCATTAATCACATCCTTAAATACATTCTTTATTTTTGATGTAAAGAGATTATTAAATGAGCTGACCAGCAGATGAGAGTGGCAGGTTCCCGGTATCGACTCCTCCGATACTGACTATGGCCACCTCGGAGTTGCTGCGACGCAACATTTCCTCCCATCGGGAATATTCCACGATCATTTCAGGACCACCACCGGTCCCTGTTAGATATTGGTTCTCCCTCGAGAGCTTTCTTTTGAGTTCCATTTTGCAGTCCCGGTAGTGATGCTGAATGGACTTGACATCACTGTTATGGACTCCCACTGCATTAACGGCATCTGTGATCTCCAGCCATAGCTTCCTCTTCTCCCTAGGGGTGGTCTTCTGAGTATACAGCCTCCTAGTCTTCTCCATATAAGCCTCTATGAGGGCCTCCTTCTCATCCATAGTATATCTCGCCTCCCTAGTCAGAGTGACCGGGTCCACCCACCACTTCCTCATCCCCTTCCTGTCCCCTTTCATGTCCCCCTTCCTGTCCTGTTCCTCTCCTTATCCCCCTCCCTCTCTCCTAACTAACCTCCTGCCTGACCTCCTCTATAATCTCTTCCCTAAACTGATTCCTGAGGAACTCTAATAGTTCCGGGTTAATCTCCCCACTATCCCGCCCCCCCCCCCCCCTCCCGACATACTCCAACCAAAAGTAAATGTGCCCAAATGAAAGGGGGTCAAAATAAATAACAAAAATGCAAAAAAGGTGCTCAAAGTGTGAAATGGATATAAATAAAAGAGGGTAAGGAGTATTGTTACGGTACCAACAGTGTACCAAGGGTTAATACCAGATGACAACGTCCTGCATAGACAATCAGCAATTCACAACCCCGATCAATTTCCCCTCAAACATGAGACCAAGCTCCACATTTCAGAATGACTACTTTATTTGAAGGCAGCACACAGATTTATACACCCTGGCTTCAGGTTACAGAGGGCATTGGTTTAACAGTAAAGCAAACATATGAACAATGCATCAAACCTCTAACAATTGTCTATTCACAGGTAAAACAGATTAACACATTAAGTTAATTAACTAGGGAAGAATGTTTACTCAGACAATCTGATGTTGGGCAGTCTAGTTAACATAATCACACAAGGACACAATCAGTTTACCCAGACAGACTCCTGAGACACAATCAGATCTGAAACATACATAGAATACATCTTATTAGAGAATATAGGAACAGTTCTTATTAGCTATAAAGTCTTTTATGCCCACTTGGCTTATAGAGTCACAATTGCTCCCACAAGGGGCACTCACACCCTGTACCCATCCTGTATTTATGGATACAGGGTGACATAGACATAAGACAGAGTTATGAAAGTACATGGGGTGTCCAGCATATAAAATTCCATATTTCCATGCAGTCTCTGGGTATCCTTAAGCCCATGTACCTCCAGCCCAAAGAATGTTCCATAACAGGCCCTCCAATGTACAGTGGCGAGATTGGTTTCGTCACATCTCTCCCCTTTTCCAAACAGACTAACAGGGTATCTGACCTCCTGCCGGTCAGTGCCCTGGTTAGTCCAGCAACCCACCCATAAAACACAATTAGTAGTACAGCCCACCCACAATAAATGGTTAATACACCTGAGTACGGGGAAAACTTGTCCATGTCCAGGTGCCTCACCACAGCTGTGTGGGGGACTGGTACGCTGAATTGGTGGGTTGCGAGGTGGGCAGAGACCAGCTGTACTCTGCCCGGGTGCCAGCACTACCTTGGAAGTAGCTTGGTGGGAGCCTGGTTGCTGGAGGGGGAGACAGACTGTCTCCCCTTTGGATACATAGCTGTGCTGCTGGAGGGGGAGACCGATCATCTCCCCTTTGGCTAAACAGCCCTGTTGCTGGGGGACAGGACCAGCTGTCCCTACCCCCTGTGCTGTAAGGGCAGAGACCACAGTCCCATCTGCACAGTTGTGGGGCTTACTGTCTCCCCCTGATGCGTTAAGCTGCCGCTGGGGAATGGAGTCTGGGCTCCCAATTCCCTGTATATCACTCTGCTGCTGGGGGACAGGACCAACTGTCTCTGCCCCCTGTAACTCAGCCTGCCGCTGGGGAATGGAGTCTGGGCTCCCAATTCCCTGCATATCCCTCTGCTGCTGGGGGACAGGACCAACTGTCTCTGCCCCCTGTAACTCAGCCTGCCGCTGGGGAATGGAGTCTGGGCTCCCAATTCCCTGCATATTCCTCTGCTGCCGGGGGACAGGACCAACTGTCTCTGCCCCCTGTAACTCAGCCTGCCACTGGGGAATGGAGTCTGGGCTCCCAATTCCCTGCAGGACCGGTGGAGAGACCTCTGTCCCATCTCCACCGGCCACCTGGGGTCCTTCCCAGTAAATCTCCACAATATCTTCCCAGCTGAATGGGTCTGGATCTGGGTCTTTCACCTTGCTGTCCTGCTGAGCCTTCCCAATGGAGTGGAAGAGATCTCGGTAGTCCTGCTCCAGTTCCCACTCCAGGGCTGCTAAGTGAGCCAGGTCTGGCTCTACTTCATGGGGGTCAGCCCAGTCATGCCTAGCCTCCCTCTCATAGAAAATGTCCTGAAGTCTGGTCTGCGCAGGGCTCCCAAAGTCAGGCTCTGCAAAGGACTCCCATAACAAGCCAGGACCATCAAACTCCTCTCCCTCTGGTTTGTCATGCTCAGCTGTCCAGGGTATATACTGTGCCATATACTACCAGAGCGCCTGGTAGGCATCCTCCAGCCATAGCTCCTGCCATACCCGGTGCTCTAGTGCCTTCACCCATTCCTCCAGGGGCTGCTCTCCCAGGAAGGACATCCGCAGGGCCACTTGCTTCTGCAACCGCTGCTCTTCACTGGGGAGACTCTTACCCTGCTGGTATTGTACATTATCCAGGGCCTGGTACCAGATGCCTTTCCTTAATGCATTACGGCCATCCAGGTCCTCCTCCTCATATAACACCGCTGGTTCCATTCTGTTGCTTTTAGGGTCGCTGTACTGGGACATGCGTTGCCCCCAACTTGTAAATCCACGGAATTGTGTCTCCTGTAGCTGTCCTTCTGGCTGTAGGATCAATCCCGTCGCTTGCCACCAATGTTACGGTACCAACAGTGTACCAAGGGTTAATACCAGATGACAACGTCCTGCATAGACAATCAGCAATTCACAACCCCAATCAATTTCCCCTCAAACATGAGACCAAGCTCCACATTTCAGGTTTAAAACAGAATGACTACTTTATTTGAAGGCAGCACACAGATTTATACACCCTGGCTTCAGGTTACAGAGGGCATTGGTTTAACAGTAAAGCAAACATATGAACAATGCATCAAACCTCTAACAATTGTCTATTCACAGGTAAAACAGATTAACACATTAAGTTAATTAACTAGGGAAGAACGTTTACTCAGACAATCTGATGTTGGGCAGTCTAGTTAACATAATCACACAAGGACACAATCAGTTTACCCAGACAGACTCCTGAGACACAATCAGATCTGAAACATACATAGAATACATCTTATTAGAGAATATAGGAACAGTTCTTATTAGCTATAAAGTCTTTTATGCCCACTTGGCTTATAGAGTCACAATTGCTCCCACAAGGGGCACTCACACCCTGTACCCATCCTGTATTTATGGATACAGGGTGACATAGACATAAGACAGAGTTATGAAAGTACATGGGGTGTCCAGCATATAAAATTCCATATTTCCATGCAGTCTCTGGGTATCCTTAAGCCCATGTACCTCCAGCCCAAAGAATGTTCCATAACAGGCCCTCCAATGTACAGTGGCGAGATTGGTTTCGTCACAAGTATTTAACAAACAAAAATTATAAAAAGACTAAAATGAGGATATTTAAACCAAGTCTAACTATGGGATGGGTATGGACTTAAAGGGAATGGGGTATGGGCTTAAAGGGAATGGGGTATGGGATGAAGGGGAATGGGGTATGGGATGAAATGGAATGGTGTATGGAGTGTAGTATGAGAGGGGAAGGGGTATGGACTGTATGTAGTGTTATTGATGTGTATGTATGTATTGAATGTGTTTGCTTGTAAATGTGTTAGTATAAGTATTCAGGAAAACCACTCGCACACTCACCCAAACTCTCGCTCACTAACTCTCTCTCACTAACTCACTATCTCACACTACCACTAACTCTCACACTACCACTAGCTCACTATCTCACACTACCACTAACTAACTCTCACACTACCACTAACTCACTATCTCACACTACCACTAACTCACTATCTCACACAAACACTAACGCCTAGATTTAGAGTTCTGCGTTAGCCGTCCAAACCAGCGTTAGGGAGTCCTAACGCTGGTTTTGGCCGCCCACTGGTATTTAGAGTCTTGTAGGTAAGGGTCTAATGCTCACTTTCCAGCCGTGACTTTTCCATACCGCAGATACCCTTACGTCAATTGTGTATCCTATCTTTTCAATGGAATCTTTCTAACGCTGGTATTTAGAGTCTTGTAGGTAAGGGTCTAACGCTCACTTTCTAGCCGCGACTTTTCCATACCGCAGATCCCCCTACGCCAATTGCGTATCCTATCTTTTCAATGGGATCTTTCTAACGCTGGTATTTAGAGTCTTGGCTGAAGTGAGCGTTAGAATTCTAACGACAAGACTCCAGCCGCAGAAAAAGTCAGGAGTTAAGAGCTTTATGGGCTAACGCCGGTTCATAAAGCTCTTAACTACTGTGCTCTAAAGTACACTAACACCCATAAACCGCCTATGTACCCCTAAACCGAGGTCCCCCCACATCGCCGCCACTATAATAAATTTTTTTAACCCCTAATCTGCCGACCACACACCACCGCAACCTACATTATCCCTATGTACCCCTAATCTGCTGCCCCTAACATCGCCGACCCCTATATTATATTTATTAACCCCTAATCTGCCCCCCCATGTCACCGCTACCTACCTACACTTATTAACCCCTAATCTGCCGACCGGACCTTGCCGCCTCTCTAATAAATGTATTAACCCCTAAACCGCCTCACTCCCGCCTCAAAAACCCTATAATAAATAGTATTAACCCCTAATCTGCCCTCCCTAACATCGCCGACACCTAACTTCAAGTATTAACCCCTAATCTGCCGACCGGACCTCGCCGCTACTCTAATAAATGTATTAACCCCTAAAGCTAAGTCTAACCCTAACACTAACACCCCCCTAAGTTAAATATAATTTTTATCTAACGAAATAAATAAACTCTTATTAAATAAATTAATCCTATTTAAAGCTAAATACTTACCTGTAAAATTAACCCTAATATAGCTACAATATAAATAATAATTATATTGTAGCTATTTTAGGATTTATATTTATTTTACAGGCAACTTTGTATTTATTTTAACTAGGTACAATCGCTATTAAATAGTTAATAACTATTTAATAGCTACCTAGTTAAAATAATTACAAAATTACCTGTAAAATAAATCCTAACCTAAGTTACAATTAAACCTAACACTACACTATCAATAAATTAATTAACTAAACTATCTACAATTATCTACAATTAAATCAACTAAACTAAATTACAAAAAAAAAAAAAAGATTACAAGAAATTTAAACTAATTACACCTACTCTAAGCCCCCTAAAAAAATAGAAAGCCCCCCAAAATAAAAAAATGCCCTACCCTATTCTAAAATAAAAAGTTAACAGCTCTTTTACCTTACCAGCCCTTAAAAGGGCCTTATGCGGGGCATGCCCCAAAGAAAACAGCTCTTCTGCATTTAAAAAAACATACAATACCCCCCCCCCCAACATTACAACCCACCACCCACATACCCCTAATCTAACCCACGTCGGCTGCTTCAAGATGGTCCCGCTCCGCGCCGGATGGAAGAAGATAGAAGATGCCGCCTGGATGAAGATGTCTACCGGTCCGGATGCCCTCTTCTTGCCGGATAGGATGAAGACTTTGGACCCTCTTCTGGACCTCTTCTTGCCGGATAGGATGAAGACTTCGGACCCTCTTCTGGACGGATCGGTGATACCCGGCGTGGTGAAGATAAGGTGGGGAGATCTTCAGGGGCTTAGTGTTAGGTTTTTTAAGGGGTGTTTGGGTTAGATTAGGGGTATGTGGGTGGTGGGTTGTAATGTTGGGGGGGTATTGTATGTTTATTTAAATGCAAAAGAGCTGTTTTCTTTGGGGCATGCCCCGCAAAAGGCCCTTTTAAGGGCTGGTAAGGTAAAAGAGCTGTTAACTTTTTATTTTAGAATAGGGTAGGGCATTTTTTTATTTTGGGGGGCTTTGATATTTTTTTAGGGGGCTTAGAGTAGGTGTAATTATTTTAAAATTCTTGTAATCTTTTTTTATTTTTTGTAAATTAGTGTTTTTTATTTGTAATTTAGTTTAGTTGATTTAATTGTAGATAATTGTAGATAGTTTATTTAATTAATTTATTGATAGTGTAGTGTTAGGTTTAATTGTAGATAATTGTAGGTAGTTTATTTAATTAATTTATTGATAGTGTAGTGTTAGGTTTAATTGTAGATAATTGTAGGTAGTTTATTTAATTAATTTATTGATAGTGTAGTGTTAGGTTTAATTGTAACTTAGGTTAGGATTTATTTTACAGGTAATTTTGTAATTATTTTAACTAGGTAGCTATTAAATAGTTATTAACTATTTAATAGCTATTGTACCTGGTTAAAATAAATACAAAGTTGCCTGTAAAATAAATATAAATCCTAAAATAGCTACAATATAATTATTATTTATATTGTAGCTATATTAGGGTTTATTTTACAGGTAAGTATTTAGCTTTAAATAGGATTAATTTATTTAATAAGAGTTAATTTATTTTGTTAGATCAAAATTATATTTAACTTAGGGGTTGTTAGGGTTAGACTTAGCTTTAGGGGTTAATACATTTATTAGAGTAGCGGCGAGGTCCGGTCGGCAGATTAGGGGTTAATACTATTTATTATAGGGTTTTTGAGGTGGGGTGAGGCGGTTTAGGGGTTAATACATTTATTATAGTGGTGGCGAGGTCCGGTCGGCAGATTAGGGGTTAAGAAGTGTAGGTAGGTAGCGCGACGTTGGGGAGGGGCAGATTATGGGGTAATAAATATAATATAGGGGTCGGCGATGTTAGGGGCAGCAGATTAGGGGTACATAGGGATAATGTAGGTTGCAGCGGTGTACGGAGCGGCAGATTACGGGTTAATAATAAAATGCAGGGGTCAGCGATAGCGGGGGCGGCAGATTAGGGGTTAATAAGTGTAAGGCTAGGGGTGTTAAGACTCGGGGTACATGTTAGGGTGTTAGGTGCAGTGAAGTGTTTCCCCATAGGAAACAATGTGGCTGCTTTAGGAGCTGAACGCTGCTTTTTTGCAGGTGTTAGCTTTTTTTACAGCTCAAACTGCTCAAACTTTTTGAAGCTGGCCGCGTCCGTAAGCAACGCTGGTATTTAGAGTTGTAGTGGCGGTAAATATGCCTGTACGCTCCCTTTTTGGAGCCTAACGCAGCCCTTCAGAGAACTCTAAATACCAGCGTTGTTTAAAAGGTGTGGGGGAAAAAAGACACGTGTAGCTAACGCACACCTTCAAATGCAAAACTCTAAATCTAGGTGTAACTAACTTTCACACACTATCTCACACTAACTCACTATTTCACACTACCACTAACTAACTCTCACAATAACACTAACTCACTCTCTCACACTAACACTAACTCTCACAATAACAATAACACACTAAATCTATCTAATCTTACAAAACCCTCCAGCAACACAGTCAAAGAAGCCTTGCTTGTAGCGTGCTTATATACCCTATGTAAATGTTTAATGATGTACCGGTTTTCCAAGTAAAGAATGTTCAGGTGTGCTTTGTTAGTAATTAGTATGTGTGCAATGTGTATTAGAATAGTTGTGTGAATTTGCGCATGCTCATATTTAGTTAGTATTTATTGAATGTGTATAATGCATAACATTGTTCAAAAATATTATCTGTAAATGTAAATGGTGATTTGAGATGGTGTTGTATTTGTCAAGTGGTGTAAATTTTTCTTTGTACTAATGTTCCGTAATCTTGGATGCGAATGTTTTGTTTGTGTATGAGTGTGCAATTCTTTTTTCGTGTTGTTTTGTTCCGTGTTGCAGGATCGTAAGGTATTTCTGTATTCCTTGTTTAGTGTAAATGTTGTTTATTTTTTTTATTTTCCGATTGTGAATGTGTAATGCGTATGTGCTATGTTGCGTGATTGTTGTTTTTACATTTGATGTGTGTTGTTGTTATGCATTATGTGGTATACGTAATATGACAGAGCAGTGTGTATTTCTCGGGAGATCGAGTGTTAGCTGAAAAATGCGTGTTTCTTTCATTTATCATTAATCTCTATGGAAGAATGTTTAACGCTGCCATGATTACACTTCTTATATAAACGTGGTAGTCGTGTTACCGCGACGCGTTACGAGGTTGTTTTGAGACTCGTAATACCGACGTTAAGAAAAGTGCACAAAGGAATTAAAGTACACGTAACTAACGCACCCCTCCTAACGCAAAACTCATAATCTAGCCGTATGTGTGCACATGCTGCACCTGGATTTTCCACATATTCTAGTACCTTTGATATTTTCAGATCTTACAAACTGTTCATTTAATTTACTGGGGGCCAATATGTTTTCCAAAGTTTTCCCTCTTTTGTGTATTATACATGGTCGGTCCCCTAAAGTTGGACCTAAAATGGGGTCAGCTTTTAATATAACCCAGTGTTTATTTAAGGTTTTTTGTATTAAAGAAGAACCCTCATTATAGGTGGTAACAAATCTCCCTTCCCTGGTAGGTTTTATTAGGTGGCCATGCAACGAAGTTGCAGGACAACCTATTGTTATTGTCAGGATTATTATTTTTTTTATTATTATTATTATTATTATTCCGCCACTTATTCAATTGCTTATAAAAACAACAGCATAACTCAAAAACTCATGAAACTTGGCACTATGCTAAAGATCTATGCTGTGCATAATCATATGCAAAATAAATCTCATAGGTCATGTGATCTAGCAGCCATATTGCTTTTTGCGACAAATTTTGACAAATGCTTGAAAATCTTCTTCTCCGCAACCGCTTATGTTACAGCTGTGAAACTTGCTGTGTGTACTGCTGTACTGACCTAGAATAAAGTTTGTTCAAGAGAAGTGATTTAGTCACATGACCTAGCTGCCATTTTGAATTGTGCGAAAATCTTTAAACATCTTCTTCTCTGCAACCGCTAAGTGCAATGAAGTGCAAGTTTGCACATGTGCTCCTTGCAAGGTCCTCTACCAAGTTTGTTCAAACTGCGAATTTTCCATATTCAACATGGCTGCTACGAGCCATTCGCCTTTTTATCGCTGTTTAATTGCGTAAATTTGCACTTTATGCATTATGTTTACACTATTTAACTATATTACAGTGTAGCAGACACATGAGTACACAAAGTCATGATCCCTAAAGGCAATATTGCAGTAAAAATTCGCACTGCGCAGTCGCCTTCGTGAAATAAAACATTTGCAAATTTTCATAAAACTTTTGCAAATTGTAGAGGTATATACTGAGCATAAGTATGTACAATTTGAAAGCCATAGAATGAATAGCTTGGCGGCCATTTTGTTTCGTATGCGCTATTTTTAAAAACTATAAAAATCTACTTCTCCGAAACCGCTTAAGGTACACACTTGAAATTTTGTTTACAGAGTTATCTTATGACTATCATTCAGATTTGTTCAAGAGAAGTTGATAGGTCATGTGGTTTGGCAGCCATTTTGAATTGTTCAAAAACGCTTAACGATATTTTTAAATTAATAATAAAACAAAAACCGTTTTACAAAAATGCTTTATTTTTGCCATATTTATTGACATCTATGGTGACAATTATTGTGCATAATATGGAGGCTGTATATCATATGATCTGGCAGCCATTTTGTTTTATGCGAATATTTTGAAAATCTATTTTCTCTCCAACTGCTTATGTTACAACTGTGAAACTTGCTGTATAACCTTATATTGTGACCTAGAGTCACAGTTTTCATGTTGAAGGAATTGGTCACAAGCTGTGGCAGCCATATTGGTTTACGCAAAAATTTCGAAAACGTGTTTTCTTTCCAACCGCTTATGTTAAAGCTGTGAAATTTGCTGTAAAACAAAATATTCTTACCTAGAGTTACTTCTGATCGTGATGAAAGTATTGGTCATATGGTGGGGCAGCCATCTTGAAAAACGCAAAAATTTTGAAAATGTGTTTTCTTTCAAACTGCTAATGTTAGAATTGTAAAAACTTCTATAAAGCTTTATATTGTGACTTAGCTGCTTGTATGCCATTGCAATGTCAATGCGCATGGCCACCTCTATCGCTGCTTGCAGCTATATTATTATTTGTTATTGCTTGTATTATTAGAATTATTTTTCCGACCGTTTTTTTCAAATGCTAATAATAACCACAGCATACCTCAAAAACTCATAAAACTTGGCCAAGTGCTAGAGATATATGCTGTGCATAATCCTGTGCAAAATAAATCTCATAGGTCATGTGACCTTGCAGCCATATTGCTTTTTGCGGCAAATTTTGACAAACGCTTGAAAATCTTCTTCTCCGCAACCGCTTATGTTACGGCTGTGAAACTTGCTGTGTGTACTGCTGTACTGACCTAGAATAAAGTTTGTTCACGAGAAGTGATTTAGTCACATGATCTAGCTGCCATTTTGAAATGTGCGAAAATCTTTAAACATCTTCTTCTCTGCAACCGCTAAGTGCAATGAAGCGTAATTTTGCACATGTGCTCCTTGCAAGGTCCTCGACCAAGTTTGTTCAAACCGTGAATTTTCCATAATCAACATGGCTGCTATGAGCCATTCGCCTTTGTATCGCTGTTTAATTACGTAAATTTGCACTTTATGCATTATATTTACACTATTTAACTATATTACAGTGTAGCAGACACATGAGTACACATAGTCATGACCCCTAAAAGCAATATTGCAGTAAATATTTGCACTGCGCAGTCGCCTTCGTGAAATAAAACATTTGCAAATTTTCATAAAACTTCTGCAAATTGTAGAGGTCTATAGTGAGCATTAGTATGTGCAATATGAAAGCCATGCAATGCATAGCTTGGCGGCCATTTTGTTTTGTATGCGCTGTTTTTAAAAACTACAAAAATCTTCTTCTCCGAAACCGCTTATGAGACAGACTTGAAATTTTGTTTATAGAGTTATCTTATGACTAACATTCAGATTTGTTCAAGAGAAGTTGATACGTCATGTGGTTTGGCAGCCATTTCGAATTGTTCAAAAACGCTTAACGATATTTTCAAATTAATAATAAAACAAAAACCGTTTTACAAAAATGCTTTATTTTTGCCATGTTTATTGACATCTGTGGTGAGAACTATTGTGCATAATATGGAGGCTGTATATCATATGATTAGGCCGCCTTTTTGTTTTGCGCAAAAAATAAATAAATCTATTTTCTCTGCAATCGCTTATGTTAGAACTGTGAAACTTGCTGTGTAACCTTATATTGTGACATAGGGTCACAGTTGTTCATGTTGAAGGATTTGGTCACAAGCTTTGGCAGCCATATTGGTTTACGCGAAAATTTCGAAAATGTGTTTTCTTTGCAACCGCTTATGTTAAAGCTGTAACATTTGTTTTATAGCTATATATTGTGACTAAGCAGCTTGTATGTCATTGCAAAGGCAATGTGCTTGGCCACCTCTATTGCTGCTTGCAGCTATATTTAGGTGGCCAAGCACTATAGTGCTGGACACCTATTGTTTTTGCTCAGATTATTATTATTATTATTATTATTTTTATTATTATTATTATTATTAGGTGGCCAAGCACTATAGTGCTGGACACCTATTGTTTTTGCTCAGATTATTATTATTATTATTATTATTATTATTATTATTATTATTATTATTATTATTTTTATTATTATTATTATTATTATTATTATTATTATTTTTCCGCCGTTTTTTTCAAATGCTTATAATAACAACAGCATAACTCAAAAACTCATGAAACTTGGCACAGTGCTAGAGATCTATGCTGTACATAATCCTATGCAATATAAATCTCATAGGTCATGTGATCTAGCAGCCATATTGTTTTTTGCGACAAATTTTGACAAACGCTTGAAAATCTTCTTCTCTGGAACCGCTTATGTTACAGTTGTGAAACTTGCTGTGTGTACTGCTGTACTGACCTACAATAAAGTTTGTTCAAGAGAAGTTATTTGGTCACATGATTTAGCTGCCATTTTGAAATGTGCGAAAATCTTTAAACATCTTCTTCTCTGAAACCGCTAAGTGCAATGAAGCGCAATTTTGCACATATACTCTTTGCGAGGTCATCTACCAAGATTGTTAAAACTGCAAATTTTCCATAATCAACATGGCTGCTATGAGCGATTCGCCTTTTTATCGCTGTTTAATTGCGTAAATTTGCACTTTATGCATTATATTTACACTATTTAACTATATTACAGTGCAGCAGACACATGATTACACATAGTCATGCCACCTAAAGGCAATATTGCAGGTAAAATTCACACTGCGCAGTCGCCTTCGTGAAATAAAACATTTGCAAATTTTCATGAAACTTCTGCAAATTGTAGAGGTCTATAGTGAGCATTAGTATGTGCAATTTGAAAGCCATACATTGCCTAGCTTGGCGGCCATTTTGTTTCGAATGCGCTGTTTTTAAAAACTACAAAAATCTTCTTCTCCGAAACCGCTTATGGCACAGACTTGAAATTTTGTTTATAGAGTTATCTTATGACTAACATTCAGATTTGTTCAAGAGAAGTTGATACGTCATGTGGTTTGGCAGCCATTTTTAATTGTTCAAAAATGCCTAACGATATTTTTAAATTAATAATAAAACAAAAACCGTTTTACCAAAATGCTTTATTTTTGCCATGCTTATTGACATCTATGGTGACAACTATTGTGCATAATATGGAGACTGTATATCATATATTCTGGCAGCCATTTTGTTTTTTGCAAAAATTTTGAAAATCTATTTTCGCTGCAACCACTTATGTTAGAACTGTGAAACTTTATGTATAACCTTATATTGTGACATACAATTACATCTGTTCTTGTTGAAAGTATTGGTCACATGGTATGACCGCCATTTTGAATAACGCAAAAACTTCGAAAATGTGTTTTCTTTGCAACCGTTAAAGCTTTGAAATTTGCTGTATAACCATATAATGTGACCTAGAGTTACATCTGTTCATGCTTAAAGTATTGACCATATAGTGTGGCAGCCATCTTTAAAAACGCAATAATTTCAAAAATGTGTTTTCTTTCCAACTGTTTAACTTAGAACTGCAAAAACTTGCTTTATAGATATATATTGTGACTTAGCTGCTTGTGTGCCATTGCATAGGCAATGCGCTTGGCCACCTCTATTGCTGCTTGCAACTATATTTAGGTGGCCAGCAACACAGTTGCAGGACAACCTATTGTTATTGTTCGGATTATTATTATTATTATTATTATTATTAGGTGGCCATGCAACGAAGTTGCAGGACAACCTATTGTTATTGTCAGGATTATTATTATTATTATTATTATTTTTATTATTCCGCCACTTTTTCAATTGGATTATTAGGTGGCCATGCAACGAAGTTGCAGGACAACCTATTGTTATTGTCAGGATTATTATTATTAATATTATTATTATTATTTTTATTATTATTATTCCGCCAAACTTATTCTATTGCCTATAACTCTTGAACTGCTAAAGCAAAGCTCTTGAAATCAGGTATGCTGATACAGCCTATTGCTCTGCTACATCTCATGCAATATTGAAC
Source organism: Bombina bombina (assembly GCF_027579735.1). NCBI lineage: Eukaryota > Metazoa > Chordata > Amphibia > Anura > Bombinatoridae > Bombina > Bombina bombina. The sequence continues at coordinate 1,439,887,656 of NC_069500.1, forward strand.
TCATAGGTCATAAGGTTACTCAGCCATATTGTTTTTTGCGACAAATTTCGAGAACTGCTTAATAATCTTTAGCTCTGGAACTGCTTATGTTACAGTTTTGAAACTTGCTGTGCTCAGTGCTGCTATGACCTAGATTTGCCATTGCTCAACAGAAGTGCATTAGTCACATGATGTAGCAGCCATCTTGGATTTTGCAAAAATCTTTAAACATCTTCTTCTCTTAAACCGCTTAGTGCAATAAAGCGCAATTTTGCACATATGCTCCTTGCAAGGTCCTCTACCAAGTTTGTTTAAATTGCGATTTTTCCATAATCAACATGGCTGCTGTGAGACATTAACCTTTTTATCGCCATTTAATTGCGTAAATTTTGCACTTTATACATTAGTTTTACAATATTTAACAATATTACAGTGTAATAGACACATTATTACACATAGTCATAACCCTTATAGACAATATTGCAGTTAAAATTCGCATTGCGCAGTCGCCTTCGTGAAATAAAACATTTGCAAATTTTCATGAAACTTATGCACATTGTAGAGGTCTATAGTGAGCATAAGTATGTGCAATTTGAAAGCCATACATTGCATAGCTTGGCGGCCATTTTGTTTCCTATGCGCCATTTTTAAAAACTAAAAAAATCTTCTTCTCCGAAACCGCTTATGGGACAGACTTGAAATTTTGTTTACAGAGTTATCTTATGACTAACATTCAGATTTGTTCAAGAGAAGTTGATACGTCATGTGGGTTGGCAGCCATTTTGAATTGTTCAAAAACGCTTTATAGATATATATTGTGACTTAGCTGCTTGTGTGCCATTGCATAGGCAATGCGCTTGGCCACCTCTATTGCTGCTTGCAACTATATTTAGGTGGCCAGCAACACAGTTGCAGGACAACCTATTGTTATTGTTCGGATTATTATTATTATTATTATTATTATTAGGTGGCCATGCAACGAAGTTGCAGGACAACCTATTGTTATTGTCAGGATTATTATTATTATTATTATTATTATTATTTTTATTATTCCGCCACTTTTTCAATTGGATTATTAGGTGGCCATGCAACGAAGTTGCAGGACAACCTATTGTTATTGTCAGGATTATTATTATTATTATTAATATTATTATTATTATTTTTATTATTATTATTCCGCCAAACTTATTCTATTGCCTATAACTCTTGAACTGCTAAAGCAAAGCTCTTGAAATCAGGTATGCTGATACAGCCTATTGCTCTGCTACATCTCATGCAATATTGAACTCATAGGTCATAAGGTTACTCAGCCATATTGTTTTTTGCGACAAATTTCGAGAACTGCTTAATAATCTTTAGCTCTGGAACTGCTTATGTTACAGTTTTGAAACTTGCTGTGCTCAGTGCTGCTATGACCTAGATTTGCCATTGCTCAACAGAAGTGCATTAATCACATGATGTAGCAGCCATCTTGGATTTTGCAAAAATCTTTAAACATCTTCTTCTCTTAAACCGCTTAGTGCAATAAAGCGCAATTTTGCACATATGCTCCTTGCAAGGTCCTCTACCAAGTTTGTTCAAACTGCGATTTTTCCATAATCAACATGGCTGCTGTGAGACATTAACCTTTTTATCGTCATTTAATTGCGTAAATTTGCACTTTATACATTAGTTTTACAATATTTAACAATATTATAGTGTAATAGACACATGATTACACATAGTCATAACCCTTAAAGGCAATATTGCAGTTAAAATTCGCATTGCGCAATCGCCTTCGTGAAATAAAACATTTGCAAATTTTCATGAAACTTCTGCAAATTGTAGAGGTCTATAGTGAGCATTAGTATGTGCAATTTGAAAGCCATACATTGCATAGCTTGGCGGCCATTTTTTTTCGTATGCGCCATTTTTAAAAACTATAAAAATCTTCTTCTCCGAAACCGCTTATGGGACAGACTTGAAATTTTGTTTATAGAGTTATCTTATGACTAACATTCAGATTTGTTCAAGAGAAGTTGATAGGTCATGTGGTTTGGCAGCCATTTTGAATTGTTCAAAATTGCTTAACGATATATTTAAATTAATAATAAAACAAAAACCGTTTTACAAAAATGCTTTATTTCTGCCATGTTTATTGACATCTATAGTGAGCACTATTGTGCGTAATATGGAGGCTGTATATCTTACGATCGGGCAGCCATCTTGGTTTACGCGAAAATTTTGAAAGTCTATTTTCTCTGCAACCGCTTTTATAAGATCTGTGAAATTTGCTGTACAGTCTTATATTGTTACCTATATTCATAATTGCTCATTAGGAGAGAATCAGTCACATGATGCGGCAGCAATATCAGTTTTATGTTTATCGTAATTATTTATAATTAAATACTTCCTCTTTTGAGTCAATTGCTCACAGAACACAAATTACTTATGCTAAACTCTTGAAATCAGGTATGCTGGTACAGCCTATTGCAATGCTAAATCTCATGCAATAATTAACACATAGGTCATAAGGTTACGCAGCCATATTGTTTTTTGTGACAAATTTCGAGAACTGCTTAATAATCTTTAGCTCTGGAACTGCTTATGTTGCAAATTTGAAATTTGCTATGCTTAGAGATGCTATGACCTAGATTTTCCATTGCTCAACAGAAGTGACTTGGTCACATGATGTAGCAACCATCTTGCATTTTGCGAAAATCTTTAAACATATTATTCTCTTAAACCGCTTAGTGCAATAAAGCGCAATTTTGCACGTATGCTCCTTGCAAGGTCCTCTACCAAGATTGTTAAAATTGTGATTTTTCCATAATAAACATGGCTGCTGTGAGACATTAACCTTTTTATCGCCATTTAATTGCGTAATTTTGCACTTTATACATTAGTTTTACAATATTTAACAATATTACAGTGTAATAGACACATGATTTCACATAGTCATAACCCTTAAAGACAATATTGCAGTTAAAATTCGCATTGCGCAATCGCCTTCGTGAAATAAAACATTTGCAAATTTTCATGAAACTTCTGCAAATTGTAGAGGTCTATAAAGAGCATTAGTATGTGCAATTTGAAAGCCATACATTGCATAGCTTGGCGGCTATTTTGTTTCGTATGCGCCATTTTTAAAAACTATAAAAATCTTCTTCTCCGAAACCGCTTATGGGACAGACTTGAAATTTTGTTTATAGAGTTATCTTATGACTAACATTCAGATTTGTTCAAGAGAAGTTGATACGTCATGCGGTTTGGCAGCCATTTTGAATTGTTCAAAATTGCTTAACGATATATTTAAATTCATAATAAAACAAAAACCGTTTTACAAAAATGCTTTATTTTTGCCATGTTTATTGACATCTATAGTGAGCACTATTGTGCATAATATAGAGGCTGTATATCTTACGATCGGGCAGCCATCTTGGTTTACGCGAAAATTTCGAAAGTCTATTTTCTCTGCAACCGCTTATGTAAGAACTGTGAAATTTGCTGTACAGTCTTATATTGTGACCTAGAGTCACATTTGTTCATGTGGAAGGAATTGGTAACAAGCTGTGGCAGCCATATTGGTTTACGCAAATATTTTGAAACTGTGTTTTCTTTCCAACCGCTTATGTTAAAACTGTGAAATTTGCTGTATAACCATATATTGTCACTTAGAGTTACATTTGTTCATGTTGAAAGTATAGGTCATATGGTGTGGCAGCCATTTTAAAAAACACAAACATTTCGAAAATGTGTTTTTTTTCCCAAATGCTTATGTTAGAACTGTAAACAGTTGTTATATAGCTTTATTTTGTGACATAACTACTTATAATGCATTGCAAAAATAATGCGCTGGCCACCTCTATTGCTGCTTGCAGCTATATTTATTATTAGGTGGCCATGCAACGAAGTTGCAGGACAACCTATTGTTATTGTCAGGATTATTATTTTTTTTATTATTATTATTATTATTCCGCCACTTATTCAAATGCTTATAAAAACAACAGCATAACTCTAAAACTCATGAAACTTGGCACTATGCTAAAGATCTATGCTGTGCATAATCCTATGCAAAATAAATCTCATAGGTCATGTGATCTAGCAGCCATATTGCTTTTTGCGACAAATTTCGACAACCACTTGAAAATCTTCTTCTCCAGAACCGCTTATGTTACAGCTGTAAAACTTGCTGTGTGTACTGCTGTACTGACCTAGAATAAAGTTTGTTCAAGAGAAGTGATTTAGTCACATGACCTAGCTGCCATTTTGAATTGGGCAAAAATCTTTAAACATCTTCTTCTCTGCAACCGCTAAGTGCAATGAAGCGCAATTTTGTACATGTGCTCCTTGCAAGGTCCTCTACCAAGTTTGTTCAAACTGCGAATTTTCCATAATCAACATGGCTGCTATGAGCCATTCGCTTTTTTATCGCTGTTTAATTGCGAAATTTGCACTTTATGCATTATGTTTACACTATTTAACTATATTACAGTGTAGCAGACACATGAGTACACATAGTCATGACCCCTAAAGGCAATATTGCAGTAAAAATTTGCACTGCGCAGTCGCCTTTGTGAAATAAAACATTTGAAAATTTTCATAAAACTTCTGCAAATTGTAGAGGTCTATAGTGAGCATTAGTATGTGCAATTTGAAAGCCATACAAAGCATAGCTTGGCGGCCATTTTGTTTCGTATGCGCGTTTTTAAAAAATACAAAAATCTTCTTCTCCGAAACCGCTTTTGGCACAGACTTGAAATTTTGTTTACAGAGTTATCTTATGACTAACATTCAGATTTGTTCAAGAGAAGTTGATAGGTCATGTGGTTTGGCAGCCATTTTGAATTGTTCAAAAACGCTTAACGATATTTTTAAATTAATAATAAAACAAAAACCGTTTTACAAAAATGCTTTATTTTTGCCATGTTTATTAAGATCTATGGTGACAATTATTGTGCATAATTTTGAGGCTGTATATCATATGATCTGGCAGCCATTTTGTTTTATGTGAATATTCCGAAAATCTATTTTCTCTGCAACTGCTTATGTTAGAACTGTGAAACTTGCTGTATAACCTTATATTGTGACCTAGAGTCACAGTTGTTCATGTTGATGGAATTGGTCACAAACTGTGGCAGCCATATTGGTTTACGCGAAAATTTCGAAAATGTGATTTCTTTGCAACCGCTTATGTTAAAGCTGTGAAATTTGCTGTGTAGCTATATGCAGCTTGTATGCTTTGCAAAGGCGATGCGCGTGGCCACCCCTATCAGCTATATTTTCATTTTGGATATGTTTCTTTTCTTTATTATTATACTCTACTAGCTTGGCTCTATCATGTGTAAGAGCATTGTGTTTAGCTGTTCGTAAAAGCTCTCTATCATAACCCTTATCTAAATATTTCTTGTCCAGAATTTAAGATTCAGTTTCAAAATAATTTTTTTTGCTACAATTTCTTCTTAACCTTAAATACTGACTGTATGGTACATTTTCTATCCAGTTTTGTTTATGGGCACTTTTGGCATCAATAAAGCTGTTTTTTTCAGACAGTTTTCTATAGTTCATTACTGACACCAAATTTGTTCATCTTCAAGTCATGCCACAGATATTTAATGGAGTTTAATTTGGACTCTGGCAAGGCCATGCAAGGACATTCACCTTTTCTCCTTCAACCACTGTGTGGTCATTTTTGCTGTATGCTTTGGGTCATTGTCATGTTGGAAGGTAAACCTTCTTCCCATTGACAACTACCTGGCAGAGGGCAGCAGATTTTCCTCAAGAATTTAATGGTAGTTTGCCCCATTTATTAATCCTTCTATCCTGACTATTACTCCAGTGCCTGCTGCAGAGAAACACCCCAATAACAGGATATTACCACCTCCATGCTTTACTGTAGGTATGGTGTTATATGGATGGTGAGCTGTATTGGATTTCCTCCAGACATATCCTTTTGTTGTTGAGGCCAAATAATTCAATTTTAGTCTCATCTGACCATAACACCTTTTTCCATGTGGCCTCAGAATCTCCTAGGTGTGTTATGGCAAAGCTCAGTGACTGCATGTGGCCTTTTTTGAGGAGTGGCTTTTTTCTTGCAACACTTCCATACAAACCACATTTGTAGAGAATTTGTGATATTGTTGTCACATGCACACAATGACCAATTGTTGTCATAAATTCCTGCAACTGTTTCAGAGTTGCTGTGGGCCTCTAGTTAGCCTCTCTAACCAGTTTCCTCCTGGCTCTTTCATCCAGTTTGGAGCAACGTCCTGATCCAAAGTGGGTCTGTGTTGTACCAAATACCTTCCACTTCTTAATAATAGACTCCACTGTGCTTCTAGGCATTGATAAAGCCTTTGATATTTTCTTGTATCCATCCCAGAGATCTTTTGACAGTGCCTTGCCACCCATACTTGAGTGTTTGCTTCAGTTGCACTAAGAGGGATTGAGATGCTCCAAGAAAGCTCTTTTCGTACTGAGCTAATCAATTTGCCCACAGATGATCACTAGTGATGTCGCGAATTGTTCGCCGGCGAATAGTTCCCGGCGAACATAGCATGTTTGCGTTTGCCGTGGCGGGATAACATATGCGATGTTCGATCCACCCCCTATTCGTCATCATTGAGTACTACTTTGACCCTGTACCTCACAGTCAGCAGGCACATTCCAGCCAATCAGCAGCAGACCCTCCCTCCCAGACCCTCCTACCTCCTGGACAGCATCCATTTTAGATTCATTCGGAAGCTGCATTGTTAGTGAGAGGAGGGACAGTGTAGCTGCTACTGATTTAGTAGGGAAATCTATAGCTAGGCTAGTGTATTCAGTGTCCACTACAGTCCTGAAGGACTCATCTGATCTCTGCTGTAAGGACAGCACCCCAAAAAGCCCTTTTTAGGGCTGTTTTTTTTTTTTCCCTGTGCAATCTAATTGCAGTTGCCTGCCTGCCTGCCTGCCAGCGTGTGTGTCAGGCTCACAGCGTATACTGTGCCCACTTGCCCAGTGCCACCACTCATATCTGGTGTAATAGTAGTGTAGATTTAAAAAAAAAAAAACACTTTTTTGACTGTGTTAAATAATAGCAGTCAGTTTCCTTCACACGTGTGCGTTTAAGTGCCTGCCTGCCAGGGCACAGTGTCACCCCAGTGCAACTCATATCTGGTGTAACAGTAGTGTAGATTTAAAAAAAAAACAAGCCTTTTTTGACTGTGTTAAATAATAGCAGTCAGTTTCCTTCACACGTGTGCGTTTCAGGGCCTGCCTGCCAGGCCACAGTGTCACCCCAGTGCAACTCATATCTGGTGTAACAATAGTGTAGATTAAATAAACTTTCATGATTCAGATAGAGCATGTAATTTTAAACAATTTTCCAATTTACTTTTATCACCAATTTTGCTTTGTTCTCTTGGTATTCTTAGTTCATATGCTAATTTCTTAGACCGTGAAGTCCACCTCTTTCAGATTGCATTTTAACAGTTTTTCACCACTAGAAGGTGTTAGTTCACGTATTTCATATAGATAACACTGTGCTCGTGCACGAGAAGTTATCTGGGAGCAGGCACTGATTGGCTAGACCGGCAAGTCTGTCAAAAGAACTGAAAAAAGGGGCAGTTTGCAGAGGCTTAGATACAAGATAATCACAGAGGTTAAAAGTGTATTATTATAAATGTGTTAGTTATGCAATACTGGGAAATGGGTAATAAAGGGATTATCTATCTTTTAAAACAATAAAAAGTCTGGTGTAGACTGTCCCTTTAAACGGGGAGTTTGGTCTGTCACTTTGAAGCGGGCGTAACCCTTACACTACCTGATCGATACAACATCATACCTGATGTTTTAAAGCATGTTGTTCCAAACAATTTAGCAATGTTAGGTGATTTATGCCCTTTATGGATTAAAACCAGACTCTGCATCAACAATGTAATTTTCCATGGGAGTTTTGGATCCCCCTCCGACATGCCACAGTCCAGGTGTTAGTACCCTTGAAACAACTTTTCCATCACTATTGTGGCCAGAAAGAGTCCCTGTGGGTTTTAAAATTCGCCTGCCTATTGAAGTCTCTGGCGGTTTGCCCGGTTCGCCCGTTCGCGAACAGCTGTGGAAGTTTGCGTCCGCCGTTCGCGAATGCAAAATTTTAGGTTTGCGACATCACTAATGATCACAGTTGAATTTCAAATGGCTTTGTGTATGCCGTTGAGAAGGTGATTAGCTACACCTGATTGAGTTTACAAGTAATTTTAGGAGAGGATGATCCTTTTTTCAACTCAGTGATTCTGTACTTGAATTGTCTTTATTTTTGCCTGACATTTAGGTGTTATATCTTTCACTTGGATGTTATAAGTTGCACTGAGTAATTACAACTGGATAAACAAAAACTGTGGGCTCCATGTACTAAGCTGTCAGCCAGGTTTTTGTGAGCTTTGTCATGTAAATTTCTGCGTGCGGATAGAAGATCGTATGTACAAACCCCCGAAATCAGTGAAAAAAATACATTTATAAGTATCGAGCGAACTTGTCCGCAACTCTTATATTCTAACCTATTTTCTAACATAAAATTTGACATAAATCTCGCATTAAACAATAATTACTAAACAATCTATTTCTCCGCCTGCTACTTTTTCCGCATCTATCTCACGAATTATCCCCCGCCAGCATTTAGGTGGTGAGCACAATAATAAAGAATAGGGTCTATAAGATATATACATACAGAGAGAAGTGCACTCACAGGAACGAACAACTGGCTCAATACCATTGTTAGCCTGTTCTATGGCGATTTACCACCTGGGTGCAGCTTTTTAGCCCAGTAATGCTTTTCACAGAGCAGAACTTTCCTGTAGTATATCAGTCTGATCCCGCCTATTACGGTCAGTCCAGTGCCGAAATACCAGGCAATTCCTCTCTGAACAAGGAACACAGCAACCCCAGACGATCGTTTCGGCCTTCATTGGGCCTTGTCAGTGAGGTGTAGCAGTATTCCTCTAAGCACACTGAGCAAGGAGTCCACGTCTGGTTGCCCCTTTTTCCCATAGGGAGACTAAATACATACAGAGAGAAGTGCACTCACAGGAACGAACAACTGGCTCAATACCATTGTTAGCCTGTTCTATGGCGATTTACCACCTGGGTGCAGCTTTTTAGCCCAGTAATGCTTTTCACAGAGTAGAACTTTCCTGTAGTATATCAGTCTGATCCCGCCTATTACGGTCAGTCCAGCGCCGAAATACCAGGCAATTCCTCTCTGAACAAGGAACACTGCAACCCCAGACGATCGTTTCTGCCTTCATTGGGCCTCGTCAGTGAGGTGTAGCAGTATTCCTCTAAGCACACTGAGCAAGGAGTCCACGTCTGGTTGCCCCTTTTTCCCATAGGGAGACTAAATACATACAGAGAGAAGTGCACTCACAGGAACGAACAACTGGCTCAATACCATTGTTAGCCTGTTCTATGGCGATTTACCACCTGGGTGCAGCTTTTTAGCCCAGCAATGCTTTTCACAGAGTAGAACTTTCCTGTAGTATATCAGTCTGATCCCGCCTATTACAGTCAGTCCAGCGCCGAAATACCAGGCAATTCCTCTCTGAACAAGGAACACAGCAACCCCAGACGATCGTTTTGGCCTTCATTGGGCCTCGTCAGTGAGGTGTAGCAGTATTCCTCTAAGCACACTGAACAAGGAGTCCACGTCTGGTTGCCCCTTTTTCCCATAGGGAGACTAAATACATACAGAGAGAAGTGCACTCACAGGAACGAACAACTGGCTCAATACCATTGTTAGCCTGTTCTATGGCGATTTACCACCTGGGTGCAGCTTTTTAGCCCAGTAATGCTTTTCACAGAGTAGAACTTTCCTGTAGTATATCAGTCTGATCCCGCCTATTACGGTCAGTCCAGCGCTGAAATACCAGGCAATTCCTCTCTGAACAAGGAACACAGCAACCCCAGACGATCGTTTCTGATATTTCTATAAGCTATATGCCTACAAGTGATATAAAAGAAGATCAATAGACTTGAATCTTTACTCACTGTTGATCGTGCTAGCTATGGAGACACTTCTTCAACTATATATTCTTTGTCTGATGAAAATCAGGGGGAGATAGCAGAATAGAGAAGATGATGCCATAGAAAATGTTGTTAGAAAAAGGAAAATGCAGGTACAGCGTGTATTTCTTCCTCGGGTTACTTTAGATGGCCTGTTGCACAATTATCCCTCGAATCCACCAGGATCACATTCAATAAATCCAGTTTGGATATGCTCTGGATAATATCCTCTGCGCTGAGTAATACATGTAATAACCCCTAGTGTCACCTCACTACACACTTGTACACTATTCACTTTATCAACAATCCCAGGTAAATATTGTATGTGTAGTTCCACAGAAATATAGCCACTATACTGTTCTCATAGTAATTCCAGGCTAAATAATTTTCAGACACTCAGTTCTTTACCAGAGAGAGAGCTTTAATTAGAATCTGCCCAAATTATAGAAAGGTTACAGAGACCGTTACATAAAGAGATTTTCAGTCATGCTCCCAAACACACAATGTATCCTATCTAACAGTTATTACAGGGTGGGTGTCTCTGTGTATGTGTGTGTACTTACCAAAACCCTTTCTTCCTATCTAGAATGACTGTGCAGTTGCATGTGTGTGTTTGTGTATGTGATTGCATGTGTGTGTAGAGTGTCAGTGTGTGTATACCTACCAACCTTCCATCCCAACTGCCCTTATCCCTCTCAGCTCTCATGCTTATATTCTGAGATCTTTCTTTACTTTGGACAAACTGACTTTCTTGGAAAGGGTGAAGTACTTTGCATATGTAAAGACCTTGTCTCTTTGTTGTTAGTTTTATCTACCTGTGTCAATAATCACACCCTTCCATTGAATGTAGACCTTTGTTACACATATATACAGACACACATATTTTATCTACATTCTATATCAGTTCTATGCATATTTATACCTACACTCCCCCACTTGAATAGGATTCAATTAGAATCATATTCACAATATATGCATATATATACCTACAAGTATGTCAACAACAATAACTACAATTTAAAGTTCACTCAAAAACATAATGAGAAACAAATAGAATTCCTGGATATAATTCTATCTTCAGAACAATAATGCATTACCACCAGTTTGTATATCAAAAAAGCAAGATACAGAGTCACTCCTGTTTGAATCAGTCTTAGCCAAAAAGTATATATTTATTCCACTTTAATACTGTAATTCTCGTGGTTCGTGGTGTATGTATCTCAGGTTAGGTAGTTTGTAAAGGTCGGTGGCTCATATATGTGTGCAGATATGTATACACAGTTTATATGCAGTAGTAACAGTCAATGCTGTGTGACTCACCGCTCTGAGGTAATGGTTCTGTTGGGGTTCCTGGAGGACTTGCCTTTACAGAGCTTCCATAGCTCCTGTTATTCCTCTCCACCGACTTCCAATGCCGGGCTCACTCCTGGAGCCTCCTCTGCTCCCGCTACAATCGCAGCTCATGTGCCCGGCTCCTACGGATGACGTCACTCTTTCGGCGTGCTCCAATCTCTTCAGTACTGCGTATCCCTGCGCACAGTCCCGTAGCCACTCACCATACACACCTTTCAACTGCTGATCGCCGCTCACACTCCCACGTCTGGACAGTATCAGCACTGACTTTTCGGCTTAAGGATCCATTTGTAGAACCCAGGTAGGGTCTGAATGATAGAAACAAAGGAGCTTCCCACTCCTCCACGTATATACAAAAAATAGGTTTCAAGAAGGCAACGACCCTCAATTGTATAAAAGTTGGATAAAAAGTCCAATTTATTAGGTACACTTAGTACAAAAAAGTTAAAAGTTACAAATGCAAGCTGAGCAGCATCAAAAATGTATTCAAGCAGTAGGTAAGATCATAGTCTTACGCGTTTCAGCATTAATTTGCCGTAATCATAGACTAGGAATGCTGTTAATACTACTATTTCCCTGATGATTGTCTATAAGAATGCTGCTAGTACTACTATTTCCCTGGTGAGAGTCTATAAGAATGCTGCTAGTACTACTATTTCCCTGTTGAGAGTCTATAAGAAAGCTGCTAGTACTTCTATATCCCTGGTGAGAGTCTATAAGAATGCTGCTAGTACTACTATTTCCATGGTGAGAGTCTATAAGAATGCTGCTAGTACTACTATTTCTCTGGTGAGAGACTATAAGAATGCTGCTAGTACTACTATCTCTCTGGTGAGAGTCTATAAGAATGATGCTAGTACTACTATTTCCCTGGTGAGAGTCTATAAGAATGCTGCTAGTACTACTATTTCCCTGGTGAGAGTCTATAATAATGCTGCTAGTACTACTATTTCCCTGGTGAGAGTCTATAAAAATGCTGCTAGTAATACTATTTCCCTAGTGAGAGTCTATAAGAATGCTGCTAGTACTACTATTCCCCTGGTGAGAGTCTATAAGAATGCTGCTAGTAATACTATTTTCCTGGTGAGAGTCTATAAGAATGCTGCTAGTACTACTATTTCCCTAGTGAGAGTCTATAAGAATGTTGCTAGTACTACTATTTCCCTGGTGAGAGTCTATAAGAATGCTGCTAGTACTACTATTCCCCTGGTGAGAGTCTATAAGAATGCTGCTAGTAATACTATTTTCCTGGTGAGAGTCTATAAGAATGCTGCTAGTACTACTATTTCCCTAGTGAGAGTCTATAAGAATGTTGCTAGTACTACTATTTCCCTGGTGAGAGTCTATAAGAATGCTGCTAGTACTACTATTCCCCTGGTCAGAGTCTATAAGAATGCTGCTAGTAATACTATTTCCCTGGTGAGAGTCTATAAGAATGCTGTTAATACTACTATTTCCCTGATGATTGTCTATAAGATGCTGCTAATACTACTATTTCCCTGGTGAGAGTCTATAATAATGCTGCTAGTACTACTATTTCCCTGGTGAGAGTCTATAAAAATGCTGCTAGTAATACTATTTCCCTAGTGAGAGTCTATAAGAATGCTGCTAGTACTACTATTCCCCTGGTGAGAGACTATAAGAATGCTGCTAGTACTACTATCTCTCTGGTGAGAGTCTATAAGAATGATGCTAGTACTACTATTTCCCTGGTGAGAGTCTATAAGAATGTTGCTAGTACTACTATTTCCCTGGTGAGAGTCTATAATAATGCTGCTAGTACTACTATTTCCCTGGTGAGAGTCTATAAAAATGCTGCTAGTAATACTATTTCCCTAGTGAGAGTCTATAAGAATGCTGCTAGTACTACTATTCCCCTGGTGAGAGTCTATAAGAATGCTGCTAGTAATACTATTTTCCTGGTGAGAGTCTATAAGAAGGCTGCTAGTACTACTATTTCCCTAGTGAGAGTCTATAAGAATGTTGCTAGTACTACTATTTCCCTGGTGAGAGTCTATAAGAATGCTGCTAGTACTACTATTCCCCTGGTGAGAGTCTATAAGAATGCTGCTAGTAATACTATTTTCCTGGTGAGAGTCTATAAGAATGCTGCTAGTACTACTATTTCCCTAGTGAGAGTCTATAAGAATGTTGCTAGTACTACTATTTCCCTGGTGAGAGTCTATAAGAATGCTGCTAGTACTACTATTCCCCTGGTCAGAGTCTATAAGAATGCTGCTAGTAATACTATTTCCCTGGTGAGAGTCTATAAGAATGCTGTTAATACTACTATTTCCCTGATGATTGTCTATAAGATGCTGCTAATACTACTATTTCTCTGGTGAGATTCTATAAAAATGCTGTTAATACTACTATTTCCCTGATGATTGTCTATAAGATGCTGCTAGTAATACTATTTCCCTGGTGAGAGTCTATAAAAATGCTGTTAATACTACTATTCAATTAGAATCATATTCACAATATATGCATATATATACCTACAAGTATGTCAACAACAATAACTACAATTTAAAGTTCACTCAAAAACATAATGAGAAACAAATAGAATTCCTGGATATAATTCTATCTTCAGAACAATAATGCATTACCACCAGTTTGTATATCAAAAAAGCAAGATACAGAGTCACTCCTGTTTGAATCAGTCTTAGCCAAAAAGTATATATTTATTCCACTTTAATACTGTAATTCTCGTGGTTCGTGGTGTATGTATCTCAGGTTAGGTAGTTTGTAAAGGTCGGTGGCTCATATATGTGTGCAGATATGTATACACAGTTTATATGCAGTAGTAACAGTCAATGCTGTGTGACTCACCGCTCTGAGGTAATGGTTCTGTTGGGGTTCCTGGAGGACTTGCCTTTACAGAGCTTCCATAGCTCCTGTTATTCCTCTCCACCGACTTCCAATGCCGGGCTCACTCCTGGAGCCTCCTCTGCTCCCGCTACAATCGCAGCTCATGTGCCCGGCTCCTACGGATGACGTCACTCTTTCGGCGTGCTCCAATCTCTTCAGTACTGCGTATCCCTGCGCACAGTCCCGTAGCCACTCACCATACACACCTTTCAACTGCTGATCGCCGCTCACACTCCCACGTCTGGACAGTATCAGCACTGACTTTTCGGCTTAAGGATCCATTTGTAGAACCCAGGTAGGGTCTGAATGATAGAAACAAAGGAGCTTCCCACTCCTCCACGTATATACAAAAAATAGGTTTCAAGAAGGCAACGACCCTCAATTGTATAAAAGTTGGATAAAAAGTCCAATTTATTAGGTACACTTAGTACAAAAAAGTTAAAAGTTACAAATGCAAGCTGAGCAGCATCAAAAATGTATTCAAGCAGTAGGTAAGATCATAGTCTTACGCGTTTCAGCATTAATTTGCCGTAATCATAGACTAGGAATGCTGTTAATACTACTATTTCCCTGATGATTGTCTATAAGAATGCTGCTAGTACTACTATTTCCCTGGTGAGAGTCTATAAGAATGCTGCTAGTACTACTATTTCCCTGTTGAGAGTCTATAAGAAAGCTGCTAGTACTTCTATATCCCTGGTGAGAGTCTATAAGAATGCTGCTAGTACTACTATTTCCATGGTGAGAGTCTATAAGAATGCTGCTAGTACTACTATTTCTCTGGTGAGAGACTATAAGAATGCTGCTAGTACTACTATCTCTCTGGTGAGAGTCTATAAGAATGATGCTAGTACTACTATTTCCCTGGTGAGAGTCTATAAGAATGTTGCTAGTACTACTATTTCCCTGGTGAGAGTCTATAATAATGCTGCTAGTACTACTATTTCCCTGGTGAGAGTCTATAAAAATGCTGCTAGTAATACTATTTCCCTAGTGAGAGTCTATAAGAATGCTGCTAGTACTACTATTCCCCTGGTGAGAGTCTATAAGAATGCTGCTAGTAATACTATTTTCCTGGTGAGAGTCTATAAGAATGCTGCTAGTACTACTATTTCCCTAGTGAGAGTCTATAAGAATGTTGCTAGTACTACTATTTCCCTGGTGAGAGTCTATAAGAATGCTGCTAGTACTACTATTCCCCTGGTGAGAGTCTATAAGAATGCTGCTAGTAATACTATTTTCCTGGTGAGAGTCTATAAGAATGCTGCTAGTACTACTATTTCCCTAGTGAGAGTCTATAAGAATGTTGCTAGTACTACTATTTCCCTGGTGAGAGTCTATAAGAATGCTGCTAGTACTACTATTCCCCTGGTCAGAGTCTATAAGAATGCTGCTAGTAATACTATTTCCCTGGTGAGAGTCTATAAGAATGCTGTTAATACTACTATTTCCCTGATGATTGTCTATAAGATGCTGCTAATACTACTATTTCCCTGGTGAGAGTCTATAATAATGCTGCTAGTACTACTATTTCCCTGGTGAGAGTCTATAAAAATGCTGCTAGTAATACTATTTCCCTAGTGAGAGTCTATAAGAATGCTGCTAGTACTACTATTCCCCTGGTGAGAGACTATAAGAATGCTGCTAGTACTACTATCTCTCTGGTGAGAGTCTATAAGAATGATGCTAGTACTACTATTTCCCTGGTGAGAGTCTATAAGAATGTTGCTAGTACTACTATTTCCCTGGTGAGAGTCTATAATAATGCTGCTAGTACTACTATTTCCCTGGTGAGAGTCTATAAAAATGCTGCTAGTAATACTATTTCCCTAGTGAGAGTCTATAAGAATGCTGCTAGTACTACTATTCCCCTGGTGAGAGTCTATAAGAATGCTGCTAGTAATACTATTTTCCTGGTGAGAGTCTATAAGAAGGCTGCTAGTACTACTATTTCCCTAGTGAGAGTCTATAAGAATGTTGCTAGTACTACTATTTCCCTGGTGAGAGTCTATAAGAATGCTGCTAGTACTACTATTCCCCTGGTGAGAGTCTATAAGAATGCTGCTAGTAATACTATTTTCCTGGTGAGAGTCTATAAGAATGCTGCTAGTACTACTATTTCCCTAGTGAGAGTCTATAAGAATGTTGCTAGTACTACTATTTCCCTGGTGAGAGTCTATAAGAATGCTGCTAGTACTACTATTCCCCTGGTCAGAGTCTATAAGAATGCTGCTAGTAATACTATTTCCCTGGTGAGAGTCTATAAGAATGCTGTTAATACTACTATTTCCCTGATGATTGTCTATAAGATGCTGCTAATACTACTATTTCTCTGGTGAGATTCTATAAAAATGCTGTTAATACTACTATTTCCCTGATGATTGTCTATAAGATGCTGCTAGTAATACTATTTCCCTGGTGAGAGTCTATAAAAATGCTGTTAATACTACTATTTCCATGGTGAGAATCTATAAGAATGTTGCTAGTACTACTATTTCTCTGGTGAGATTCTATAAGAATGCTACTAGTACAACCATTTCCCAAGTGAGAGTCTATGGGCTCAATTTATCAAACATATTGTTCTACATTTGCGCCTAATATCACGCCGTTGTAATTTATCTCCTATTTATAATTTACAAATACGCCTAAAAATGTGCAAATACAACTGTAAAATTCTCGCCCTTCACGGTCCCTCACCTAGGCGCACATTTGCGCCAAATAACCTTTTCCGGGTGTATATTTAACAATACGACCTACTTCTCTCCAAAATATATATTTATCATTATTTTGCGCTGTTGGAGAACCTGAAGTTCTCCTACTAATACGACTACTAATGTTCTCCCTAAAGACATAGGAGAACATTCAACTTACTCCATTTTTGGGTGCCCGAAGATGGATTATTTCCTGATTTTGTCTGCTATTTCTTTGGCAAGGGGCCATGAAAGTCGTCCACATGAACCTATTTTGTCAATACGTAGATGCAAAGAGTTCCCCGAGTGTTTCTACCCCGTTGTGGACTACAGGCATTATCTGATTACAAGATAAAAAAAAGATTTTATATAAATAGGGAGAGCATAGAAAATCTATATGTTCTAATACAGAAGGATCTAGAGCCACAGACCAGAAGAACAATTGCAATCCCTGGAATGCTCAAGTTATTAGCAGTTTTGCATTTCCTGGCTACAGGGTAATTTCAGGCTGTGTCCAGTGCAGTGGTAGGCATGAGCCAGCCTTCTTTTTGCAGACATTTGAGGACTGTTTTAAAAGCTATTCTGAAGCATCTCAATAAATTTATCTATGTGCCAAGGAATGTCCATGAATGGCACCGAGTAAAGACATGTTTTTATCAAGTTGCAGGCATTCCAAATGTCCTAGGTGCAATTGATTGCACACATATTGACATTTGACCACCTGCTTCCAGGGAGGAGCAATATAGAAATAGAAAACACTTCCACTCTCTCAATGTTCAGGTAGTGTGTGATGCCAACCTTCGATTTTGGGCAGTAAGATCAGGATTTCAAGGGTCATGCCACGATTTTCACATCTTAAAGCAGTCTGCTTTATTTACAGCATTTGAACGTGGAGACATGCCACATGGTTGGCTATTAGGTGAATATGAAAATGTTTATATTAATAACCCTTTTGTTTAATTATTGAATTGTCATTGTTGAACCTTTTATTTAACTATATAAACCTGTAGTCACATATCCACCCTTATTATTAAAAGTCCATCCATTTTTGCATTCATTCAAACATTTATTCTATAACATCCTTTCTATTTCTAAGAATAGATAGATATTTTTTTTAACATAATTGTTTACATATATATTTTTATATATATGGTTATTATTTTATTGTTAATTTCTATACATATTAATAAGATTATTTATATTATTGAATTTCATTATATTTTTGTAGGTGACAGCGGGTATCCCTGTAGGCCCTGGCTCTTGACACCTGTACCAATTCCTCCTGTATGCACTGAAATCAAGTTTAACGAATCTCACAGGTCAACAAGAAGTGCAATTGAGCGAACATTTGGGGTACTAAAAATGAGATTCAGAGTTTTGGACCGTTCTGGTGGTGATCTACAATATTCCCCTGAGAATTGTAATGACATAATTCTGGTGTCATGCATAATATTGCTATTGCCCAAGGAAATCTAGAGGAGGTGTGTCTGGAGGATGTGCCTGAAGATGTTTATGTTCCTCAGGAAATTGTCATAAGACATACCACTAGAGCTGCAGTAGAAAATTGTTTGGAAATCATTGAAAGATTTTTTAGATGTAAGTCTATATATATAAAACTGTATTAACATGTTAATATTGTTTCCAAAATATTATTAATTACAATAATTTTTTATTTCTTTTTCAGGAAATTTTCGATAGTGGATGATGTTCTAATAGTGTTTGTAATTATTTGGATTCAAATAATAACTATCTTTGTTTCTTTTTTTTCAGATCTTTTCAATAGATAGATATATACTATTGTGTATTTGTGTATATTGATTTATATATATATATATATATATATATATATATATATTTTATTTTAATAAAAATTATATACTTTGTTACCAAAAAGTTTAGTTGTGTTATTTAAATTTTGAATTACTTTATTAATTGTGAAATAAATTTTTTATTAAAATATATTAACACTTTATTAAACCCAATATAGTAACATTAAAATAGTAAACTCTAAATTGGTTATAGAATTATTATTCTGGATGTCGCCTATTCATGAACTCTAACTTTTTCATATAATACTCCTTTTGAACATTTAACTGTTCTTTAAGTATATAATTTCTTTATTTTTTGTAATTCAATAATTTCCTTAAAAAATTCATTCTGTTCGTTGCAAAAAGACAATGCCATAACTGTCAATCTTTCAACTTCATTAGGTCTCTCTGGTTGATCTATTTGAGATTGTTGGGCATCCTCAATCTCTTCCTCACATTCAGATTCAGCTACTTATTCCCTCTACTTGGGTGTCATCATCATCCTCTGGACAAACTGAGTCCTCCGCAAGTGGTTCTAAATTTATTTCTATTTCATCTATGATTGTAAATAAATAAAATTTAATATAATTTTTTGATAAAAAGAAAAGAAAAGAAAAAAGGTCAATACTTACCATCAAATAATGTAATTGATGAATCCCGCATTATCTGCAGTAATCCTCTTACACCTGTAACAATAAACACATTGATATTAATATACATGTTAATAGACATTCAATAAAAAAATCTGCTGTATATGTGTGTTGAAGACAAACATATATAAAACAAATATGTAATTTTTTTAGACATTATTAAAGTATATTCAATATGTTAAAATTCAGAACTCCTAATTATTTAATTAACAGATAATAAACACTTTTCAGTATAAGGGGCACCATCATTCGGTAACATATCTTGAACTGTGGGCCCCTACATACTTTGTATTTTTATACCCCTGATTTATATTGACAAATAGCTTTTGAAGTGTATGATACATTGAAATCAATTACAATTCATTGTCCATTCTTTTCAATTCTACAAATTATATATACATTTCACTTCTATATTACTATATACTTACTGACAGTTTCTTCTCGGCATGTTATATCACGTGATGTTGATGGTTGTTGCTCTTAAAAAGTCGATTCAGACTCGAATGGTTGGTCCACCTGGGCATTTTCTAATTCTGTTTCAAACGCCTCTTTATGTTGTTCTAGAAAGTACATATAAATTAAATTTAAAAAAAATCATATAACAAACTCAAAAAGAAAATACACAAAAAACATTATAACAACAAGAAATTATATATTTACCTCTGAAATCCATAGTTTCCGATGGAACATCAAGTCCCACCATGACAGCATCACCCATCCTGGCATACAGCATCTGTTCATAGTCCAGAAGTTCTGCCCTATATGCGGGGCATCCACCCATTCCTTTAGATGACTGTTTTTCCTTACAGACTTTTTTTTAAATATTCTTATGAATATCATTCACTCTCTTCCTACAGGCCCTGACGTCTTTAGGAAAACTACCCTCCGCTGACACTGCATGACTAATTTGTTCCCAAATTGCATTCTTTCTTTAAGGGTTTATAGATTTCGCTTGATATCCGATAATAGCTTCATAATGTTCTATGACAGCTTCAACCAAGATACAGTTTTGACGATGAGTAAACATCACACTTCTGCCACTTTGTGTCTTTCCAGATAGTCCGGTAGCCATCGCAATATTAGTTTGATAAATTGCGCAAAAAAAGGTATACTCTTCGTTCGAAGTGAAAATATGTAATTAACAATTAGAGCAATCACAAGTTTTGTTCTAGAAAGTTATAGAAATGGGGCGTAATAAACTATATGAATAGATTAAACCAGCAATTTACATAAAATTATTATCTAGAATTTGATTGGACAATAACAATTTACTTTATTATTATTGGTCAGATACTTATTATTTTTAAATTGATTTAACTGTATAGAATATCAATATATATAAACGAATCATAACATTTATATGTATTTAATTTAAGCTACTATGTGAACATTTTACATAATAGATATCCTAAAAAAAAAATTAAACTCTGCAAACAATGTATCTACTGTCGAAAGATAGTGCACGGTATTGCGCATTTTGTTAAACCTTTATTTAATTTAAATTTATATGAATAAATGTAACGATTTTATTAATATTTCCACAATAATTAAAAATAAATATTTTTTAAGGCGATCCCTTACTTATTTTATACATATGAATTCAGTTTTTCTGTGGGTATACATTACTGCGCAATTACATTCACAATTAGTTCCGTTATTGGGTGGAGTTTTATGGTTACAAAAATATATACAGACATTGATGATAAATCGTTCCAAGAAGTTTTCCATAGGAGAATTACTGATCATAACATATACAATGGAAAAGTATTTTCCGAAAAAAAGGAAGGGGAGTTTGGCCTTGGATCAAGATAAACGGAATCCAATTTTATGTGAGATGGTGCGACAGGTTAGACATTTATAGGATTAGAAAACAATGCCTCAAGCGATATAACGATCTAATCCAGAGACAATCCAAATTAAGGACCCTTATAAGAACCTATCGCCTAGATTACGAGTCTTGCATTAGCCTTAAAAAGCAGAGTTGAGGGGTCCCAATGCTGCTTTTTAACACCCGCTGGTATTACGAGTCAGGCAGGTACAGGTGTACCACTCACTTTTTTCCACGATTTTCGCATACCGTAAATCCCCTTACGTCAATTGCTTATCCTATGTTTTTAATGAGATTTTCCTAACGCCGGTATTACGATTGCTGGAAAAAGTGAGCGGTAGACCCTCTCCTGTCCAGACTCCTACCGCATTTAAAAGTCAGTAGTTAAGAGTGTTATGGGCTAACGCCGTAACATAAAACTCTTATCTACAGTGCTAAAAGTACACTAACACCCATAAACTACCTATTAACCCCTAAACTGACCCCCCCACATCGCAAACACTTAACTAAAATGTTTAACCCCTAATCTGCCGACCGGACATCGCCGCCACTTTAATAAATATATTAACCCCTGAACCGCCGCACTTCCACCTCGCAAACACTAGTTAAATTTTATTAACCCCTAATCTGCCGTCCCTAACATCGCCGACACCTACCTACATCTATTAACCCTTAATCTGACGCCCCCAACGTCGCCGCTACTATATTAAATGTATTAACCCCTAAATCTAACCCTAACAACCCCCTAACTTAAATATAATTTTAAAAAATATAAATAAAATTACTACAATTAATTAAATTATTCCTGTTTAAAACTAAATACTTACCTGTAAAATAAACCCTAAGATAGCTACAATATAATAGAATCCTATCAGCCAATCGGAATTAAGGTAGGAAAAATCCTATTGGCTGATGCAATCAGCCAATAGAATTGAGCTTGCATTATATTGGCTGATTGGAACAGCCAATAGAATGCTAGCTCAATCCTATTGGCTGATTAGATCAGCCAATAGGATTGAACTTCAATTCTATTGGCTGATTGCATCAGCCAATAGGATTTTTTCTACTTTAATTCCGATTGGCTGATAGGATTCTATCAGCCAATCGGAATTGAAGGGACGCCATCTTGGATGACGTCACTTAAAGGAACCTTCATTCTTCAGTCGCCGTCATATGGAAGAGGATCCTTCGTGTCGGATGTCTTCAAGATGGACCCTCTCCGGATGGAAGAAGTTAGAAGATGCCGTCTGGATGAAGACTTCTGCCGGTCTGGATGTCCTCTTCTGACCGGATAGGATGAAGACTTCTGCCCCTCTGGAGGTCCACTTGTGCCCGGCTGGGTGACGATGTCTGAAGGTAGGGAGATCTTCAAGGGGGTAGTGTTAGGTTTTATTAAGGGGGATTGGGTGGGTTTTAGAGTAGGGTTGGGTGTGTGGGTGGTGGGTTTTAATGTTTGGGGGGTATTGTAATTTTTTTTAAAGATAAAAGAGCTGATTACTTTGGGGCAATGCCCCGCAAAAAGCCCTTTTAAGGGCTATTTGTAATTTAGTATAGGGTAGGGAATTTTTTTTTATTTTATTAGGGGGATTAGATTAGGTGTAATTAGTTTAAAAAATTGTAATTTCTTTTTTATTTTCTGTAATGTAGTGGTTTTTTTTTCTCGTAATTTAGTTTATTTAATTTAATTGTAATTAATTGTAGTTAATTTAGGTAATTAATTTAATTATATTGTAGTATTAAGTGTAATTGTAACTTAGGTTAGGGTTTATTTTACAGGTAAATGTGTACTTATTTTAACTAGGTAGTTATTAAATAGTTAATAACTATTTAATAACTATTCTACCTAGTTAAAATAAATACAAAGTTGCCTGTAAAATAAAAATAAACCCTAAGATAGCTACAATGTAACTATTAGTTATATTGTAGCTATCTAAGGGTTTATTTTACAGGTAAGTATTTAGTTTAAATAGGAATAATTTAAATAATTATAGAAAATTTATTTAGATGTATTTAAATTATATTTAAGTTAGGGGGGTGTTAGGGTTAGGGTTAGACTTAGGTGTAGGGGTTAATAAATTTATTATAGTGGCGGCTACGTTGGTGGCAGCAGATTAGGGGTTAATAAATTTAATATAGTTGTGGCGACATTGGGGGGGCAGATTAGGGGTTAATCAATAAAATGTAGGGTTCGGCGAAGTTGGGTACATCAGATTAGGGATTCGTAGGGATAATGTAGGTGACGGCGGTGTCCGGAGCAGCAGATTAGGGGTTAATAATATAATGTAGGCGGCAACGATGTCAGGGGCGGCAGATTAGGGGTTAATAAGTGTAATATTAGGGGTGTTAAGACTCGGGGTTCATGTTAGGGTGTTAGGGGTAGACATAACTTTTATTTCCCCATAGGAAGCAATGGGGCTACGTTAGGAGCTGAACGCTGCTTTTTTGCAGGTGTTAGGTTTTTTTTCAGCCAGCTCAGACCCATTGTTTCCTATGGGGAAACCGTGCATGAGCACGTTCAGGCAGCTCACCGCTGACTTAAGCAACGCTGGTATTGAGGTGAGATGTGGAGCTAAATTTTGCTCAACACTCACTTTTCTGAGGCTAATGTCGGCTTGCAGAAAACTCGTAATACCAGCGTTGTCTTAAGTGAGTGGTGAGAAAAAAAGGCTCGTTAGCACCGCACAGCCTTACCGACAAAAAATCGTAATCTAGCCGTATGTTAGGAAATGTAAGTATTTATCTAATGTTAAAATTTTAGTTTTAATAATATAAAAGTTAACTTCAATTTATTGCCTGTGAATTTTTACATTTTTGGCGAATTTAAAAACATTATGTTCAAAATCAATAATGTAGGTCTATATACTTATCTGAACATATTTCATTACTGTTGTGTATCAATTATGTAACGCAATTGTAATGTGTCTGTTTTTAGTTACTTATATATATGTTTGTATATAGAATGTTTAACTTTATTTACAAAACCTATTGTTTTTTGTATCTATTGGAGCCTGATTGCAGTTTGTGAAACAGTATTAACAATCTATTTGTTTCTGTAAAATATTGTGAATTTGGACAAATACAATTTTATTGTAGTCCAAAATAGATTGTCAAAATATAAATAAAGTTTTATTTTACTTTAACAGTCAAAAAAAAGAAGAAGGCCCCGTTATCTGTGCCCAATAAACTTGAATCCATCCAGTCCAGAAGCTGATTCTGATCCACTACCTACTGTGTTTATGGAGTCTGAGGGTATAATTACAACTGGTAGGAATAGAGTTCTTAGCTTTTTATAAAATTTCTAGTATTAATATAACTCATAATTGATATTAACATTAATATTTTCAAAAATTTTTATAAAAGGAAAAAAATAATAATATCAGGCGACAACGTCGCAGAAGGCCAATGCCCATCATTGATGATGAATGTGATAATGAAGGTAGATTTAATTCACATATATTTGGAAAATAATATTAAGTATTCTAGTTAATGACTACAATCGTATTATAGACATGATTGAAGAAGATCCAATAGAAAGAGCCAGCGAAGAAATACTTGATGAGGAGGAACCAAATACTAATGTGATGCAAGATTCTACAAATAGCGAGCAACCACAAGACAATATATGTAGGTTATAAATTACATTAGGTATATGTCACTTATGATCTTATTTCATTATTATTTACTAAAATATTACTTTTATTTTAGTAAATAATTATTCAACTGAGATATTGATTGAAATCAGCATTGTCCAATTTACATAAGTCAATAGTGTTCTAATATATTGATAGAAGAGTCAATATTTTATTTAATAATTTTTGTGGTATAATCAATTTCTAAATTAATTTTTATGTCTTACAGCTATTCAAGATGAAGGAGATATAAACACTGAAGAAGCTGAAGAGCAGCAATCCAATTCATCAACTTCAACGCAATGCTATGATTGGGGTGAATTCTTTAATTATATTGTATCATTATAATGTTTTGCTTAATGAAATACTCTTGAAAATGCCACAATTGTGTAGAAATACATTGTGAAACAGATGGCTACAATTGCATGTGCGTGTACACAGTATTATCAAGATGACATGCATGAAATATAACAACAGAGGTGTAGATAAAAGCTTCCTCCAAGGTATTAGTCATTGTCTATGAACCTGTTAGCATTAGGTAAACCATTAGTTATCTTTAAAGTGAGGGGAATACAGAACTGCTGAAACATGTATTAAATTAATTTTATGTTCCCTAAAATAACTATTTGTCTTTCTCTTTGGTACAGTTCCTGAAGATCAAGAAATAACGATCAACAAAAAAGAAGTGTTGGATACCCTGCTGGAAGTAGAAAATAATTTGATCAGGACATACTTTAAAGTCCAAAACTTAAGAGTAAAATATGAATCGTTTTAATAACAAAAATAAAGAGAATCAAATAATATTTTTTTCATGTGGAAATAACATTTTGTTTTTATTTATTTTTTATTTATGTGAAATAAAAAAAATTAATAATTTTTTAATGAGGAAATAAAAATTTTTTGGTTAAAATTTATTTATGTGAAATTCATAATTTTTTGGGGGTCTGTGTGTTTTGTTCATAATAAAATGTTTTTTATTAATTATTTAGACAACATAAAACTGTAAAAGTGTATATTAGTCCTGAGGGGGGAGGTGATACAATGGAAATATAACAGTTGGGGTATATCTTTGAAATACATTGGACATGTTATAAAAAATATTGAAGTTGCATCATGGTAATTACTGTATTACCTAAATAAGTGACAAACAAAGTTAAAAGGGATAGGAAAGACAAAAATAAAATTGCATGAGTCAGATAGACAATCTAATTTTAGGACACTTTTAAATTCTAATATATCTTCAAATGTACATTCTTCAAAAAAATATCCTTTGTTACAAAATTAATAAGCACATATCAAACACTAGTGGTATCTTCTGGTTTATTCTTTTTTATCTTGTGATTGTCTTAGATATTTACATCTTCCTGTCAGTATTGCAATGCTATCCCTTCAGCAATTGATAAACAGAGAATGTGATAATATAATTTCATTTTATTAAAGTTTTGGAAAATTGTATGTTCTATCTGAATCATAAAAGTAAAGGTTGTGTTTTGCTATCCCTTTATTAAAATACATATTTGTTCTTTCATCGAACATATAACAAATTATTATTTCACAATGATAAATCTTATATATATGAAAATCTAATAAATAAGTTAAAATAAAAAAAAATTAAAATTGGTGTACGTCGATTTATAAGTATATAATTCAAACATTTAACAATTATTTCTATTATGCGCTATAATTTAACTTGTTTTTAATAATAAATATTAGGGATGGGCGAATGTTTCTAAAAATTCGAAATGTAAAGCGAATTTTGATACATTCGTTCATTCGAATCGAATTTTGAATGTTAATATAACATTCTAACATTCTATTTTTGAATTTTTGTTTTCTAATTTTTCAATAAAATTCGAAAATATTCGTTCGAATAATAGAATATTTACCTATGTATTCATTCAATTTTGAAAATGTAATATTAGAATTCAAATGTGATATTCGAATTCGAATGTGACATTCATATTTGAAATAGTATTTCTAGTCTTCAACTGTGTTTAATAAATGTCACATTCAAATTTGAAATAGTATTTTTAGTCTAATACTGTGTTTTAAATGTGATATTTAGTAATGTCGCGAACATAAAAATTTGAACTTCCACAACTATTTGCGAACGGGCGAACCGGGCGAACTGCCATAGACTTCAATAGGCAGGCGAACTTTTAAACCCACAGGGACTCTTTCTGGCCACAATAGTGATGGAAAAGTTGTTTCAAGGGGACTAACACCTGGACTGTGGCATGCCGGAGGGGGATCCATGGCAAAACTCCCATGGAAAATTACATAGTTGATGCAGAGTCTGGTTTTAAGCCATAAAGGGCATAAATCACCTAACATTGCTAAATTGTTTGGAATAACGTGCTTTAAAACATCAGGTATGATGTTGTATCGATCAGGTAGTGTAAGGGTTACGCCCGCTTCACAGTGACAGACCAAACTCCCCGTTTAAAGGGACAGTCTACACCAGAATTTTTATTGTTTTAAAAGATAGATAATCCCTTTATTACCCATTTCCCAGTTTTGCATAACTAACACATTTATAATAATATACTTTTAATTTCTGTGATTATCTTGTATCTAAGCCTCTGCAAACTGCCCCTTTTTTCAGTTCTTTTGACAGACTTGCAGTCTAGCCAATCAGTGCCTGCTCCCAGATAGCTTCTCATGTACGAGCACAGTGTTATCTATATGAAATATGTGAACTAACACCCTCTAGTGGTGAAAAACTGTTAAAATGCAATCTGAAAGAGGTGGGCTTCAAGGTCTAAGAAATTAGCATATGAACCTCCTAGTTTAAGCTTTCAACTAAGAATACCAAGAGAACAAAGCAAAATTGGTGATAAAAGTAAATTGGAAAATTGTTTAAAATTACATGCTCTATCTGAATCATGAAAGTTTATTTTGGCCTAGACTGTCCCTTTAACGCATCGCAAACAACCGCAAACAGTCTATTTGCACAACCGCGAACTCCCCATTTGCACAAGGTTGGATACCAAGTTAGCCATGTCCCATTCCTTGTCCTCACTGATGTCATTGAAGGTCTCTTCCTCCAACCAGCCATGTACAACACCAAGGGTCCCCGAAAGGTGACAACAAGCCCCCTGGGACGCCTGCTGTGTTTGGTCTTCCACCTCCTCAAAGCAACCTTCCTCATCTGACTCCTCTTCTTCAGACTCCTCTTTCTGCATTGCCTCTCTCTGCATTATTATAAGGTGTGTTAAGTAGTACTATTCCTATCAGTTTAATCCCTGTTACGTCCCCTATCAGGGGACGTGCATATGGCATAGATTTTAGGAACCGGGAGATGGAAAAAGATTCTTGGTCGGTCCTCCAACTTCAAATTTGGGGCACTGCGCGTGCAATCTAATGTGCCACCAGATAGGAGTGGTGTGTTAAGTAGTTCTATTCTTATCAGTTTAATCCCTGTTACGTCCCCTATGAGGGGACGTGTATATGGCATCGATTTTAGGAACCGGGAGATGGAAAAAGATACTTGGTCGGTCCTCCAACTTCAAATTTGGGGCACTGCGTGTGCAATCTAATGTGCCACCAGATAGGAGTAGTGTGTTAAGTAGTACTATTCTTATCAGTTTAATCCCTGTTACGTCCCCTATCAGGGGACGTGTATATGGCATCGATTTTAGGAACCAGGAGATGGAAAAAGATGCTTGGTTGGTCCTCCTACTTCAAATTTGGGGCACTGCGCGTGCAATCTAATGTGCCACCAGATAGGAGTGGTGTGTTAAGTAGTACTATTCTTATCAGTTTAATCCCTGTTACGTCCCCTATGAGGGGACGTGTATATGGCATCGATTTTAGGTACCGGGAGATGGAAAAAGATGCTTGGTCGGTCCTCCTACTTTAAATTTGGGGCACTGCGCATGCAATCTAATGTGCCACCAGATAGGAGTGGTGTGTTAAGTAGTTCTATTCTTATCAGTTTAATCCCTGTTACGTCCCCTATAAGGGGACGCGTATATGGCATCGATTTTAGGAACCGTGAGATGGAAAAAGATGCTTGGTCGGTCCTCCTAATTCAAATTTGGGGCACTGTGCATGCAATCTAATGTGCCACCAGATAGGAGTGGTGTGTTAAGTAGTTCTATTCTTATCAGTTTAATCCCTGTTACGTCCCCTATGAGGGGACGTGTATATGGCATCGATTTTAGGAACCGGGAGAAGGAAAAAGATGCTTGGTCGGTCCTCCTACATCAAATTTGGGGCACTGCGCGTGCAATCTAATGTGCCACCAGATAGGAGTGGTGTGTTAAGTAGTACTATTCCTATCAGTTTAATCCCTGTTATGTGCCTTTTTTTTTGGTTTGGTTTTTGAAGCCACAGTGCAGCACCAAAGGCCAGAAAAATTAGGCATGTACACATGCCTGAAAAATTAGGTATTGTTGCAGCCGCTGCTGTAGCAGCGGCCAGAAAAATTGATGTTTGTTTCCCAGGCAGAAAGTGCCCTAAAACATTGCGGCTTGAAACCTAGTTGGTGGCGGATAAGTCACGCAAGTCATCCGGCATTCAGAGATAAAATACAGCACCGTGTGGACCATTTTTAGCCCAAGGCAGCTCATCTCATCAGGCCTTTTTTACTCAAATGTATCGCCCACTGTCAGTCCCTTCGGGATCCATCCCTCATTCATCTTAATAAAGGTGAGGTAATCTAGACTTTTTTTACCTAGGCGACTTCTCTTCTCAGTGACAATACCTCCTGCTGCACTGAAGGTCCTTTCTGACAGGACACTTGAAGCGGGGCAGGCCAGAAGTTCTATCGCAAATTGGGATAGCTCAGGCCACAGGTCAAGCTTGCAAACCAGTAGTCAAGGGGTTCATCCCTCCTCAGAGTGTCAATATCTGCAGTTAAGGCGAGGTAGTCTGCTACCTATCGGTCGAGTCGTTCTCTGAGGGTGGACCCCGAAGGGCTGTGGCGATGCGTAGGACGTAAAAAGCTCTGCATATCCTCCATTAACAACACGTCTGTAAAGCGTCCTGTCCTTGCCGGCGTGGTCGTTGGAGGAGGAGGATTACTTTCACCTCTTCCCCTGTTAGATTGCCGTTGTGCTGTGACATCACCCTTATACGCTGTGTACAGCATACTTTTTAATTTATTTTGGAACTGCATCCTTTCAGACTTGCGGTAATTCAGTAACATTTCAGGCACTTTATGCTTATACCGGGGGTCTAGTAGTGTGGACACCCAGTACAGGTCGTTCTCCTTCAGCCTTTTATACGAGGGTCCCTCAACAGGCATGACAGCATGAAAGACCCCATTTGCACAAGGTTGGATGCCGAGCTACTCATGTCCCGTTCCTCGTCCTCAGTCATCTCACTGAAGGTATCTTCTTCCCCCCAGCCATGTACAACACCACGGGTACCAGATAGGTGACAATGAGCACCCTGGGATGCCTTTTGTGGTTGGTCTTCCTCCTCCTCCTCAAAGCCACATTCCTCCTCTGACTCCTCTTCCTCACAATCCTCTTCCAGAATTGCCGCAGGTCCAGCAAGTGATGCTGATTAGGTTGTTTCTGGTGGTGATGGTGACCACAACTCTTCCTCTTCACGCTCATCTACAGCCTGATCCAGCACTCTTCGCAGGACACGCTCCAGGAAGAAAACAAATGGTATGATGTTGCTGATGGTGCCTTCGGTGCGACTGACTAGGTTTGTCACCTCCTCAAAAGGACGCATGAGCCTACAGGCATTGCGCATGAGCGCCCAGTAATGTGGCAAAAAAAATCCCAGCTCCGCAGAGGCTGTCCTAGCACCCCGTTCATATAAATAGTCGTTAACGGCTTTTTCTTATTGGATCAGGTGGTCGAACATTAGGAGTGTTGAATTCCAATGTGTCGGGCTGTCGCAAATCAAGCGCCTCACTGGCATGTTGTTTCGCCACTGGATATCTGAAAAGTGCGCCATGGCCATGTAGGAACGCCTGAAATGGCCACACACCTTTCTGGCCTGCTTCAGGACATCCTGTAAGCCTGGGTACTTATGCACAAAGCGTTGTACGATCAAATTACACACATGTGCCATGCACGGCACATGTGTCAACTTGCCAAATTCAATGCCGCCACCAAATTTCTTCCATTGTCACTAACCACTTTGCCGATCTCCAGTTGGTGCGGAGTCAGCCACTGATCCACCTGTGCATTCAGGGTGGACAGGAGTGCTGGTCCGGTGTGACTGTCTGCTTTCAGGCAAGTCAACCCCAAGACGGCGTGACACTGCCGTATCCAGGATGTGGAATAGTACCTGGGGAGCTGGGGGGGTGCCGTTGATGTGGAGCAAGACGCAGCAGCAGAAGAGGACTCAGCCAAGGAGGTTATAGAAGAGGATGGAGTAGGAGGAGTAGAGGAGGTGGCAGCAGGCCTGCCTGCAAGTCGTGGCTGTGTCACCAACTCCTCTGCAGAGCCACGCATTCCATGCTTGGCAGCCGTCAGCAAGTTTACCCAATGCGTAGTGTAGGTGATATACCTGCCCTGACCATGCTTTGCAGACCAGGTATCAGTGGTCAGATGGACCTTTGCCCCAACACTGTGTGCCAGACATGCCATTACTTCCTTTAGCACAATCGAGTACAGGTTGGGGATTGCCTTTTGTGCAAAGAAATTTCGGCCGGGTACCTTCCACTGCGGTCTCCCAATAGCTACAAATTTTTTGAACGCCTCAGACTCCACCAGCTTGTATGGTAAAAGCTGGCGGGCTAAGAGTTCAGTCAAGCCAGCTGTCAGATGCCGGGCAAGGGGGTGACTTTGTGACATTGGCTTCTTACGCTCAAACATGTCCTTGACAGACACCTGACTGTGGGCAGATGAGCAGGAACTGCTCAAGGTGAGACACGGAGTGGCGGATGGTTGAGAGGGGGAAAGGAGAACAGCAGTGGTTGACATGGCTGAAGATGCTGGACCAGGAGGAGAATGGCGGCTTTGAGTTTGTGTGCTGCTTGTACTCATGTGTTGATCCCATAGGCGTTTGTGATGTGCGATCATGTGCCTTTGCAAAGCAGTTGTACCTAGGTGGGTGTTGGACTTCCCACGAATCAGTTTCTTTTGGCACAGGTTGCAAATGGCATCGCTGTTGTTAGAGGCAGACACACAAAAAAATGCCACACTGCTGAGCTCTGCAATGACGGCATTCTGGTGGTGGCAACAGCATGCGTTGATTGGCGTGCTGTCTGGCTGACCCCGGGTGCCAATGCATGCTGTCTGACTGTGCCACTAGCTCCTTGCGACGACCTCCCCCTCCTTCCAACTCGTCTCCTCCTCCTCTCTGTCTCCCCATCTGAACTTTCCCCCTCTTCTTCTTCTCTTCTAGCGGGCACCCACGTGATATCCACGGACACATCGTCATCATCAACCACTTCACTTGTATCTGACAACTCAGCAAAGGACGCAGCAGTGGGTACAACATCATCATCATCACACCGTACGTCCATGTGTGTAATGCTGCCTGACTGAGACATATTCCTGTTATCTACATCCTCTGTCAATAATGGTTGCGCATCACTCATTTCTTCCAACTGATGTGTAAATAACTCCTCTGACAGATCAAGTGAAGCGGCTGTGGTGCTAGTGTTGGTGGTGGCGGCAGGCGGGCGAGTGGTAACTTGAGAGGTGCCTGAAGCTAAGCTGGAGGAGGATGGTGTGTCCTGTGTTAGCCAGTCAACAATGTCCTCAGAAATGTTTGAGTTCGGGGTACGTGGCCTCTGAACACTGGGCATTATTCTAGGGCCAAAGGGAATCACAGCACCACGAACACGACGGCCCCTGCGGGGTGGCCTGCCTCTGCCTGTCATTTTTTTTCCGATTAGTGGTACTATGCGTGCAAGCTACAGTGACAACAGATATGAGTGGCACTGTGCACTGGCAGAAGTTGGCAGAGTAGACGCTGTAGGCCTGACACACACGCTTGCAGACAACTAACTGCTATTCAATCTATTACAGTCAAAATTGAATTTTGTTTTTTAAATGTAGAATACTGTTACACCAGATATGAGTGGGGGCACTGGGGTGACACTGTGCCCTGGCAGGCAGGCACTGAAACGCACACGTGTGAAGGAAACTGACTGCTATTATTTAACTACAAAAAGATACAATATACAGTGCTAGATGGAAAATAACACTTAAATGTAACAACAAGAACTGATACTCTCCTTTTAGATAAGACCGCAGCCTTCTTACAGTCTCTCCTCTGTGACTGTTTTATACAAGTGGAAAAAAGGCAAATAGATGGCGCTGGTCTGTACAGTGATGTTTCTCTATATGGCGAAGAGAAAAAGGGCTTGAGGTGTGTGTAGGATCCAATTAATATAAGTGCAGCATACTCACTCCATAAGTAGTGGGAGTTCAGCTGCGATGTAATGTGTCTCCAGAGTGGTGTAGTTCCCCAGAATAGTTTCAGAATCTCTCAAGAACCTGTTAATAGGTCTGCAAGCAAATGAAGACTCAAAATGACCAAAGGTGTCCAGTAAATCAAGAAAAAACAAAATAGTAACTTACTCCATAAATAGGAGAATCCGGCTTGTCTCGGCAAAGAAGAATATCAACAGTCTTCCAACTTTGATAAAAAGATATTTATTTAAGCTCAACGCGTTTCAACTTTTAGCAAGTCTTTCTCAAGAGCAATATAAAATCAATAAAAGCAAGTAACTGTGTATGATTGCTGTGTTCACAAGCCGGTTTATATACAGAGGTGATGCTATCCAATTTCCTGTGTAAGACAGGAAGTTGGATTTACAATATACAATGTAAAAAACAAAACAAAATAAAGAATATGGATTGGTGGCAGACTAATTATGTACTTATGTACTGGCGTCAATCCGATTTTTAACCAATCAGAAACGGTATATATAAGTTGACCAACTGGGAATGACTCAACCGGACCTGAAAAGGAACACATGCACCATTGACTACCTGTTTGAGGACTGAATCTTGAGTCATTCCCAATTGGTCAACTTATAGATACCGTTTCTGATTGGTTAAAAATCGGATTGACGCCAGACTATGTATTTTAACTACAAATTTATCAAAAATATCGGCATTTGAAATTTTTATAACAATTTAAGTACATAATTAGTTTTTAAATCTACACTACTGTTACACCAGATATGAGTTGCAGTGGGGGGACACTGTGCC